>NC_031789.1:419164-502009 GCF_001522545.3 Parus major
TGTCTGTCTGTGTGTGAGCACTGTGTGTGTGTGTGTCTGTCTGTGTGTGTGTGAGCACTGTGTGTGTGTCTGTCTGTGTGTGTGTGTGCACTGTGTGTGTGTGTGAGCACTGTGTGTGTGAGCACTGTGTGTGTGTGTCTGTCTGTGTGTGTGTGAGCACTGTGTGTGTGAGCACTGTGTGTGTGTGTGTCTGTCTGTCTGTGTGTGTGTGAGCACTGTGTGTGTGTCTGTCTGTCTGTGTGTGTGTGAGCACTGTGTGTGTGTCTGTCTGTGTGTGTGTGTGCACTGTGTGTGTGTGTGAGCACCCAACTGTCAGCACCCATGGCCCCACTGCTGCCTCGTCCCCAGGGCCGCCGGGGTCGCGCTGCTGCGGCAGGACGTGCCCGGTGCCTTCCTGCTGCGCCCCGAGCCCGGGCTGCCCAAGCGCTGGTGCCTGTGGGTGCGGGCGCCCTGCGGCGTCGTGTCCTACGGGCTGGTCAGGACACACCAGGGCAGGTTCTGCGTGGAGGTGAGGCTGGGGTGCGAGTGCATGTGCTCCATCTGTGCATCCCTGCGCTGCTGTGTTGTGCCTTGCTGCATGAGTGTGCTGATGTAGTGCATTTGGTGTGCCCATGCACGGATGCACTGGTGTGTACACACATTCACTCTGTGTGTGTTTGGACCAGCCATGCATGCATGCTCTGTAAGTGCATTTGTACCTTGATGCACCGGTGCATTGGGGCATCAGGACAGGGAGGCACTGCTGTGTGCATGCACTTAATGCCCCGTGTAAGTGCACTTTGGTGTGCTTGTGCATGGCTGCAGGGATGCACCAGGGTGGGCTCAGGCGCAGGTGGGTGCACACAGGGGTGTGGGTGCATGGGCACATCGATCCATGGGTGCATCTGAGCATGGCATACAGGTACTGCTGGGTGTGGGTGCACTGGAGCATCCACCCTTCAGCGTGTAACACACCTGAGTTTTGGGTGCAGTAATGCATCACAGGTATGTGATGCACAAGTGCACTGGTGTGCATCTGATCCACCAGGCAGGTCAGGGTGCCTTTGATCTGTGGGTGTATCTGGCACGTGCACTGTTCCTCTCAGGGGTGCGCTGCATGCACGGCTGTGCTGGACTCGTGCCTTCACCTGTGCCCTGCTGCGTGGGTGGCTTGGCTCCGTGGGTACCTGGTGCAGATCCCAGGGCTGTGTGAGGTGTGTGGGTGTGCTGGCACACGGGCACGCAGGGATTTGCTGCATGCACTCAGCTCTGGGGTGTAGGGCTGTGTGGGCACAGCCTGCACGGGGGGCTCACCTCTCCCCTCTCTCCCGACGGCAGCACTCCAACGCCGAGTTCTCCAGCGTGGCCGCCCTCCTGGCCCACTACTCCGGGCCACCGGGGGGCTGCTTCTGCCGCCTGGCCCCCGGCCGACGCAACCCCGGCTACGAGGAGCGGGACCCCGGCAGCGAGGCCGGCGCCGGGGCGGGGGAGGCCGCCTGGGCCCCCGCCGCCCCCACCGGGGCACAGCACGAGCGGGGGTAGCCCGGGCCCCTCCCCGGGCACGGCTGTCCCCCGGCACCCCTCAGCTTTAACTCGCTGCCGCCTGCCTTATCCCCGCTGCCCGGCGCCTCCCGCAATAAAGGCTCTCGTGTACCCGGAGCGGGGCTCTGCTGGCTGCGCACACGCGTGTGCTCACACTCCCCGTGCGCTCACACTCCCCGTGTGCTCACACTCCCCGTGTGCTCACACTCACACTCCTCGTGTGCTCACACTCACACTCCTCGTGCGCTCACACTCACACTCCTCGTGTGCTCACACTCACACTCCTCGTGTGCTCACACTCACACTCCTCGTGTGCTCACACTCACACTCCCCGTGTGCTCACACTCACACTCCTCGTGTGCTCACACTCACACTCCCCGTGTGCTCACACTCACACTCCTCGTGCGCTCACACACCCCGTGAACCCGCACCCCTGCACGATGCACCGCACACTCGTGGATTGGCACGGCTGCACCACGCGTTCCCTCAGCTCCCGCACCCTCACGCGCTGCTGCAGCGGCGCACGCGCGCTCACAGCAGGCTGCACACGCGCGCCTTCACTCATCGGGCACAGCCGGGCCCCGGTGCCAGCACACACCCACAGCCTCCTGCACCCCTCCTTGCCGCCATGACCCCTCCGTGCCCCCATGACCCCTCCGTGCACGCGCACCCTCGTGCGCCCCCTCCGCGCGTGCGCGCGCCCCTTCCCGCCCTCGGCGGGGCCTCTGTTCCGGAGCGGCAGCGGTCGCTATGGCGACCCCGTACGGTCACTCGCGCATGCGCGGTGCCGCCGCCATGGCGTCCCCTCAGGGCTCCGGGCGCGCCCTCCGGCCAGCGCGGCACCGCCGGGGTCACCTCAGCTTTTCCTCGCTCTGACCCTTTTGGCCGTGTCTCGGCTCCCTGAAGTTACCTCTGGGTTTTTTAGCCTTGGGTTTCGCGCCCTTCACCTTCCTCTCAGGGTCTCACTCACAAATCCCCTCCTCAGGTTTCCTGTCCCCGACGTTCCCCCTCAGACTTGTTCCCAGCTTCCCCCTTTCCCTGCATCCATCCCCAGCTCTTTTTCTCCGTACTTTCCGTTTCTCCCCCAGCCTCCCTGGCTCTGGGGTCCTTCCCCTGCGTACCCCCAGTGAGGGGTAAGTGCTAGAAAGGCTTCGGTCTTTCTGTCCCAAGAAGTGAGTGCTGATGGCGTGAAGTGTGAATGGGGACAGGTCTGGGGTGCACTGCTTCTCATCCTTCAGCTGAGGCCTGTCCACAGTCAGATGAACTGCTCCCTCATCCCAAATGATCTTGTGGACTTCAGGTGTGGAAGGACCAAAAGTCCCTCGCAGTGCGTGTTTGAGAGGTTCCACCTGGAATGAATTTACCAGGGGAGGTTGGATGAGGCGCTGAAGGGTGGTGAGCAGCCAGCTGTGGGAGAGGCTCCCTGTGCTCTGCAGCCTCACCCCAAATCCTCCCCGTGCTGTGCAGTGTGCTGAAAATGCCAGCTTCCAGCTGAAGGCTTCCTGCCTCCTACCTACACATCTACAGTGAGGCCATGAGGCACCTTCTAGGAGCTGACACCAAGCAGAACTGGAGGTGAGGTGGGCTCAACGTCTCTTAATTAAGTGCTTTAATTAGCTCAGATGGGTGTTACCATGACTTACAGAAGTGCAACAATGGTCTCTGTCAGAAGCTTGAGTGCCAGAATATGAAGTTCCATGAGGAGCATGGAAGCTGAGAGGTACTTTAGTGAAAGCTTAGGAGCAGGATGCAGTTGGAGACATCCAGTGTATCCCATGTGATAGTGGCTGGGAGCTCAGCAGCAACTCTGTGAAAATCCTTTACTGGACAAGGATAGAATAAAGTGTTCATTGGGCAATTTCTTTCTCATCCTCTTCATGTCATGCTCGTCTCTAAAGCAAGAGGATTCTGGGCCTTTTAAGTGTTTGATCTAGGGGAGCCATAGATGATCTTTTTATCTGCCTAAACCAAAAAGGTTTAGAGGGCACACAGCAGATCTTACTCCCCATGGGAGCACATGTGACATTTACAGGACCACAGGAGGGTAAACTCCTCCAAAATCCTAATCAGGGGGCTGATCTTTCTACAATTTACCTCTTGGTGGCTTTGCAGATCCTTTTGTATGTATTCCTGGAGGCAACTAGAAATCTCCTGTCCCAATTTACTTCCTTGCAGGACTGCCCTTGTGTATAAAACCAAGGCAGTAGCACCTTGTGATGCCCTGGGATGAGAGACCCAAACTTACAGGGCAGATATTTCTAACAGGTTTCTGGCTTTAAGGCAGGCAAACCCCTCTCTGTTCCATGTTCCAAGCATGCTTTGCCTGTCTTCTGCAGAGGGAGAGTGGGAGAAGGGGACTTCTTGCTGCAGTTTCCCATCCTTTGTTCCACATCTGCGGTGACATGGGTTTCCATGGTGATGCAGTTGGCACTGGGAGGGCAGGAGCTGGGCAGAGCAGTTTCCAGGGTAACTCTGTCATGCTGCCTGTTGCTGCCTCCACTGAATACTTGAGGGACTGTGTCCTGTGGAAACAAATTCCAGGCTGCCCCACTGCATTCCTCCGAGTCCCCCAGCTCCCCACAGAATCCCATTTTTGTTCGTTCCCTTGCCTTTCACCTCAGTGTCTACAGCCATGTTCTTCTTGGCCAGGTGTTCTCAGGGACTGTGCAACACCCCCAAACACAGCCAGCCCAGTTCTGGGGTTCTCAGTAGCACAGACAGTCACAGGGAGTGAACTCTGCCTCTGACTGTACCTGGATTCATCCCGGGCATCGTGACTTGCAATGAGAATAAATCCCACCCGCTGAAGTTCTCAGCTCCTTTTGCTCTGTTCTGTGGGATTTTTTTAACAGCAAACACTATTTTACATCATTTCTTGTGAACATCACTGAAGTATCTGAGCCTCCTCTTTGGAAGTCACAGTGCCAAATGTGATCTCTGTTGCTCCATCATGACAAGCGTATCTCGATATCCCAGCTGACATGATAAAGATAGTTTTGGTGATGAACTTAGCAGATGTGGGGTGTAACAGAGCTGTGGAAAATTAATTCAGCTCACTTAAAATTCCCAGTGTGGAGGGGGCTGGTGTAGGAGTGCAGGGATCTTTGGATTATTTTGTATTTTTTATGTAGGTTTGATGGGTAACTCCAAATTTTGGATATTTCCATTGCTCATTAACATTCTGTATGAAACTTTTCATCTGTGGTTGATAATTACTGAGAAGAAGCTCTTGGGTATTTAATGCTCTGTCCCAAATAGAATTTTTGTTCATTTAAAATTAATTCTTCTGGAGAAAAATGGTGACAGTTCACCTGTGTGTGACAGGTGGTACTTTGGGAATGTTGTCAGTGAGCTCAAGCCACCCACTCAGAGCAGGGAGTTCAGCAAAGCACTGGGAACAATATCTGGGAATATTGTATCTGTGCTTTGATATTAAAAAAAGCTTCCTATGACTGAGGAGATCTTGGAGCCTTTGCCATAATAGGTGAGATGTATTTTGATTCTTGTTTAAAATATGCAGCTTAATAATAGAGAAGGTGGAGGGTGGATAGAAGCTGGGTTCCTCATGGCCTAGGGGATGTCTGAAACAATCAGCAACTCTTAACTTGCATTGTTTGAGCCATGAAGGTGGTTCCCTCTTTTTCTGTGGTTTTATTCCTCCTTCAGAAATAAGGCTTTTTGCTGGCAGTCAGATGTGTTTTTCTTACACCACAGTTTAATTTCACGTAGCCCTCGAACTCCTGGGCCATTCCCGGTGTCATTTCCCAGGGTTTCAGTGCCGATTGTTCTGTTTGCCTTGGCCTGTTGGCAGCTGAAGGAGCACCTGGAGCAGGGGGTGGCCATGAGGAGGCTGCACACCGTGCACAGCCTGGGCTGGTGTTCTCAGCTGATGGACACGGGCTGCAGGAACAGAGCAGTCACCTCCACCCTCATCATTGAGGGCCTCTCCTGCTCCATCTTCACCTCAGTGAGGGCTCCTCCTGCTCCATCTTCACCTCAGTGAGGGCTCCTCCTGCTCCATCTTCACCCTCATCAGCGAGGGCTCCTCCTGCTCCATCTTCACCTCATCGAGGGCTCCTCCTGCTCCATCTTCACCTCATCGAGGGCTCCTCCTGCTCCATCTTCACCTCAGCATGGAAATCTGCCCTGCCTGTGGCTCCCTGGGGCTGGCAGGGCACAGGGGCTGTGTGCTCACCCATCCCACCCCAGTTTACATCCCAAATGATTGTGGCTCCAGGAGAAGAATCCTCTTCCCTGGCACGGGGTGCCCAGAGAAGCTGCGGCTGCCTCTGCATCCCTGCAGGTGTCAGGTGCATCCACTGCTTATTTAAACAAGAATTTAAATATAAACTACACAGAACAAAGGTTTTAAAGAGAATTTTGTGAGCGAAGATATGGATTTCTAGACATCCTTGTTGTCTTTGTCTGGCAAGTTCCTGTGCTTGTCGTATCTCTCGGTGTCTGTGCCTTGTACCGCTGATGTTTTGTGTCCAGCTCCAGGCTGCCGAGATCAGCGACCTGCAGGTGCAGTTCGGGCTGGAAAGGATGGATCCCCTGGGGACCGCCCAGCGCCAGGAGCAAAACCTGAGGCTCTGTCAGCAGCTGCTGCATCAGGTGCAGTCCCGTGTCCGGCGTGATGCGACTACAGCCCAGTCGCGACAGCGCTGTCGCGATAGCGGCCGCCATGGGCGCGACGGCGCATGCGCTCTGTGAGGCGTAGCGGAGCTGTCTGGCGCTGATTGGCTGGAGGCTGCTCGGCTCTGGCGCTGATTGGCTGGAGGCTGCTCGGCTCTGGCGCTGATTGGCTGGAGGCTACCCGCCT
The DNA here is from genome assembly GCF_001522545.3 of Parus major. NCBI lineage: Eukaryota > Metazoa > Chordata > Aves > Passeriformes > Paridae > Parus > Parus major. The sequence continues at coordinate 425,508 of NC_031789.1, forward strand.
CTGAGGTAGTTCGGTACCGGGCCCAAGATGGCGGCGGGCGCTGTGGCTGTGTGCGGGCTCCTGGCGGTGCTGGCGGCGGCCGCTGAGGGGGGGCCCCGCACGCTGGTGCTGCTGGAGAACGGAAACCTGCGCGACACGCACTCAATGTTCTTCCGCAGCCTCGCGGGTACAGAGCGGGCCGCGGGGGGATCCCGGGAGGGGTTGGGGTTACCTGAGGGAAAAGGGGATGTTTGGGGTCTTCGGGTCAGGCCGAGGGAGGAGATTGGGGTCCCCTGATGGGCTGAGGGCAAAGCCAGGGGTCCCTTGCGGGGAGGGGGCGTGTTTGGACTCTGGTCAGGATCGGGGAGAGATGAGGGTCCCCTAGGGGAGAGGGGGCTGGTTGGGTTCCCATGTCGGGGTGGAGGAGCAGATCGGGGTCCCCTGAGGGAAGAATGGGGGTTTGAGGTGTCCTGGTCAGTGTGTGGGAGGTGATGGAGACTCTGTGCCTGGATGAGGGTTGTTTGTGTCCCCATGTCAGGCTGAAGGTGGATATTGTGAGGGGGAGCTGTTGGAGTTCCATGGTCACCCCAAGCCAAGGGAGGAGGCCGGGGGCTCCCTGGGGCAGGGGGAGGTGTCAGGGGTCCCCTGGCCGAGCAGAGGGAGAAAATGGGGAACGCTGTGCGAGTCTGAGGGGGGAGATTGCGGTTCCCTGGAGGGTGAGGGGAGCCTGTTTGGATCTTCTGGTCAGAATGAGGTTGTTTTCCCAGCTGTGGAGGTCCCCTGCAGCATCAGTCCCTGTTTGATGGGCGGCAGTGGGGCATCCTTTGGCATCAGGGCTCTTCAGGGGATCCATGCCCTGGTTTTATGTGGGAACTCTCAGGTGCTGCTCTTAAAAAACCCCTAAGCCAGTTTTTCCAAAATGCTTCTTCACTGGGGAAATAAACCTCTGTTTCCTGCTGCTGTTTTCCTGCTCCATGTGTGGTTTCATGGCATGCACAAAGCTGTCACTTCTGTGTCCTGCCTGCAGACAGGGGCTTTGACCTCACCTTCCGCACAGCGGATGACTCCAGCCTGTCCCTGATAAAATATGGGGAATTCCTGTACGACAACCTCATCATCTTCTCCCCATCCATAGAAGGTAAATACAGAGGGGGAAAAACTGGAGCTTGATGGCATTTTTGGAAGGGCATTTCCAGCTGTTCTGTAAATTTTAGTTAGGTTGTACACTTGGATGTGCTCAGTAGCAAACTGCAGCTTCGTCCCAGCCTTTATTGGTGGTTCTTCCGTTGATTTAGTGATTTTCTGTGGTTTAATTCTGTCAGGGGGTTATTTGTGAGCTCTAACCATGAATTCTTGGCCTTTACTTTCAGACTTTGGTGGGAACATCAACGTGGAGACCATCACTGCGTTCATTGATGGCGGCGGCAGCGTCCTCGTTGCTGCCAGCTCAGACATTGGTGAGTTCCTCCAGAGAATGGAGCAGCTGCTCCTCGTGCAGCTCAGGGTTTGCTCTGGGAGGAGATGGCTGATCCATGCCTTCAGGAAGAGGTTTAGTGGGAATTCAGCTGGGGAGGTGGTGTTGCTCCCTGGGGCTCATAGTCTCATCTGAATTCACTTTTGAGGTTGTGTGTCTCTGACAGGGAATGTGCTGTGTCCCTGCAGGTGACCCCCTGCGGGAGCTGGGCAGTGAGTGTGGGATCGAGTTCGATGAGGAGAGGACAACGGTCATCGACCACCACAACTACGACATTTCTGACCCTGGCCAGGTACAGCTTTGCCTGCTCCTTCTGCCTGCTTTAACGAGCAGTGGGTGCAAAGCTTTAGGGATGAATCCTCTGTGCTTGTGCTCCCACTTTTCCTCTATCCCTGCTCTCCCTCCCTCCTCCCAGGAAAGGGGGAAACAATCCATGTTGCCACATTCAGGTCTGCTGCTGGCAGGATCCTTCAGGCTCCGGTTTCAGGTGGTGTGCAGGCAATGGGATTGTGATTAATGCTGATTCTGGATCCCTCTGAAGCCTGGGGGGGAACTTCTCCGGAGGGTGAAGCATGTCAGACACCGAGTGCAACGCTTCAGATGTGAGAAGGGACATTTACAGTCCCAGATTTTCAGATCAGTGTAGAGGCACACAAATATTTCTACAATTTCACCTGCCTGGTGTAATCCAGCACTTTAAAACTGAAACATATATTAAAGTCTGAGCTAAATACGCTCTGGTAAGTTTTGTTTAAGGGAAATTGTTGAAGCAGTATGTACATGTGTGTTGTCCTGGTTTGAGGATGAAAGTTGCTAAATACAGGGAGATAAACGCTGGAGGAATTACTGGCTCTATCAAGTGGCAGTTTGTATTTCCTTGAGGATCAGTTTTGATCATAAGCACAAAAATGCTGTTGTTTTGCCTTTTAATTGAACTACAACATTGATCCAGCAGTTGTAGTTGTCTGTAAAAATACAGTTACCTTTTAACTGAGAAGCTGTTGTTTGTTATTAGACCCCAACTCACCTCTTGTTTTCCCAGCACACGCTCATCGTGGCCGACACCGAGAACCTGCTGAAGGCCCCAACCATTGTGGGGAAAGCAGCACTGAACCCCATCCTGTTCCGAGGAGTTGGGTGAGCAGCAGGGGCTCAGGTGGGGGGAGAGGGTTGAACTTGTGGTGTTGCTGTGAGGTGAGCATGGGGTCAGCCACTCGGGACTCTTAATGTGAGCTTAACAAATCTCTCTTGATTTCAAACAAAAAATGGAAGGGAATCCTCCAAAGTAGTTTAGTTGTTGACTCAAGAATGGTTCCTAATAAAATAGTGGAGGAAATATTTAGTTTCTTAGCAGGTAGAAGGGTGAGAAGGCCCATGGGGTTGGACAGGTGGGTTCACATTCCTCTGGGTGTGGGGACCCTGGTGGTGTTTGTGCTGCTCACCGTGGTTTTCCCTGCAAGGATGGTGGCTGATCCTGACAACCCTCTGGTGCTGGATATCCTGACTGGCTCTTCCACTTCCTACTCTTTCTTCCCAGATAAGCCCATCACCCAGGTACGTCCCCTTCCTTTCTGTCCTGTTTTGAGCTCTGCTTCCACAGTTTAGTCCTTCTTACTTCAGCTGTTTGTGAAAATCCTGGAGTGTTTTATGTCCTGATTGATTTTGAAAGGGTTGGGTTGTTGGGTGCTTTCTGATGTCGCCTTCCAAAGCATCTCTCCCATTCCGTCCCAGCTGGAGTGCTATCAGAATCAGATCCTATCCTGTCCTGCGTTTTCTCAGCCTCATGGTCACTCCTTAACTGCAGCTGGTGCTGCTACAGCCAGCCTGTCCCACCCCACAGCAAACTCCTCTTCATGTTCCCCGTTGCTCTGCAGTACCCGCACGCGGTGGGGAAGAACACGCTGCTGATCGCGGGGCTGCAGGCGCGCAACAACGCCCGCGTCGTCTTCAGCGGCTCCCTCGACTTCTTCAGCGACGCCTTCTTCAATTCTGCCGTGCAGAAAGCAACTCCTGGCTCCAAGAGGTGCGTTGGCTTCCCTGGCTGAGGAATGTCTGGGGAGCGCTCTGAGGACCAAGGTCCTGGGAAACGGACAACAACTGTTTATGTTTTGGGAAAGAGCAGAAACCTGAATTGAATTGGGGTGACACATCCTGTGCTGTTGCAGAACAAAGCGCTTTGGGAAGCAGCTGCTTCCTTAAACCTCAGTTTGTGTTGCTGTCACAACAGCACAAACCGTGTTTGTGGGGTATTTTCTCGGCTGTCTCAGCCTCCCTTGTTCCGCAGGTACTCCCAGACAGGTAACTACGAGCTGGCCGTGGCCCTGTCCCGCTGGGTGTTCAAGGAGGAAGGGGTTCTGCGCGTGGGCGCCGTGTCCCACCACCGAGTCGGGGAGCTGGCACCGCCCAACGCCTACACCGTCACCGACCTGGTGGTGAGGCTGCCGGGCTGGCGGGGCGGGGACAGGCGCTGGGGAACGCTGGAGCTTGGGTGGGCTCAGGCTCATCTTCGGCATCGCTGGTTGATCTGTGCCAGGAGTACAGCATTGTGATCGAGAAGCTCGCTGACGGCAAGTGGGTGCCCTTCAACGGGGACGACATCCAGCTGGAGTTCGTGCGCATCGACCCCTTCGTGCGCACCTTCCTCAAGAGGAACGGTGGGTCCCCGTCAGCTTCCCCTCCAGAGGAGCAATGGGTCCCCCTCAAGAGGAACAGGGGGTCCCCATCGCTGCCCTGGCCCCACGCTGGGGGTGTTGTCACTTGTCCAGCTTCTCGTGTCCCTTCAGTGTCACCCCCGTCTCTCCCCCAGGTGGCAAATACAGCGTGCAGTTCAAGCTGCCGGACGTCTACGGCGTGTTCCAGTTCAAGGTTGATTACAACCGGCTGGGATACACCCACCTCTACTCCTCCACACAGGTAAGCCTGGGGGGTGAATCCCAGCCTGTCCCAGGAGGAAAGGCTGCCCCAGGCTGCTGGACTGCAAGGGCTGCTCTGTCCCCTGCCAGGTGTCGGTGCGTCCCCTCCAGCACACGCAGTACGAGCGATTCATCCCCTCGGCGTACCCCTACTATGCCGGCGCCTTCTCCATGATGGTCGGGCTCTTCATGTTCAGCATTGTCTTCCTGCACATGAAGGAGAAGGAGAAATCTGACTGAGCTCCCCGTGGGAGCCTTTTCCCGGCTCCAGGAGGGCTGGGCAGTGCTCAGAGCCTCCCGTGGATCCGTGTGAGGACTGCTGGGTTCCGGATGCGCTGTGGGGCTGCATTTGGTCTTTTTTATTTCTACACCTGGGAGGTTACTGAGAATGAAAATTAAATTTTGGGGGGAGAATCTGTTGCCAAAGCGTCTGCAAACCCAGGACCAGACGCTTCCAGGGTTTACTGATGAGTTGTGATGTTTGCTTTGCGCCACTGTGGGAATGATTTGGGTTGCAGTTGGGTTGGAATGATTGGATTTGAGTTAGGTTGGAATGATTTGGATTGCAGATTAACTCCCAGTTCAAAATAAAGTCTTGTTCCTCTCACTCTGGATGGGAGTAAGGTGAATTAATGGCATGGGGCATTTGAATGCATTTGAGTGCAAACACTGAGTTGAGGGACACACCAAAGGCTCAGCAGGGCCAGGGATCACCCCCAAGTGCACACTGAGGGGGTCTAGGAGGGAACAAAACCAGCTGGAAGAAGTGAAGTGGAGGAGCTAAAGGGGGATAGAGGTGTGAGATGGAGGGAGGGTGGCTTTTGGGGTGCACCTGGGCTGTTTTGACATGGAAGGTGGAGAAATGATGGGGTCAGAGGTACCAGTGAATAAAAGGATGAAGGTGATGGGACCTTGGGGGGCAGAGGGGGGGGTGCAGGGATCCATGGGGATATTTGGGACACCCAGGGTGGGTCACAGGACACGTAGGGACAACAGGGACTGCCAGGGACCGAGCAGAGGGACCCCCGGGACAACCTGTGATCCCTCAGGGGACAGGAACCCCTGGGTGCGCCTTGGGGCAAAGGGACACCCGGAGACACAGCGAGTTCCACGGGGCACAGCGGGCCCCGGAGCGGCTCTGGGGGCGCGGTGGGTCCCGGTGGATCCCGGTGGGGACGCGGGATCCGGCGGTGACCCCCGGGCCCCTCTGGCCCCGCCCACGTGCCGGCGCGGGAGGGGGCGGGGCCTCCGTCCGGCGCTCTCTGATTGGTCGGGAGGCCCGATTGATGTGCCCTCGTGACCGGCGGGGCGGGCACTTTGCGACGGCGGCGCTTGACGGCAGTGGCGGCGGCGGCGGCGGCGGGTGCGGGCCCGGGCGGGGGCGGCCATGCTGCTCACCGTGTTCTGCCTGCGCCGCGACCGCTCCGAGATCACCTTCAACCTGCAGGTGGACGCCGACTTCGAGCTGCAGAATTTCCGCGCCCTTTGCGAGCTGGAGTCCGGTATCCCGGCGGCGGAGAGCCAGGTCAGGGCCTGCCCCCGGGCTGGGAGCGGCCGTGCCCCCTTCGCCCACAGGGTTCCCCACGATCCGGTCCCGGGATCCGCCCCGGGCAGCTGGAGTTCGGGGTGGTGGGTCCCTCCCGTCCCTTCCCTCGCAGACCTTTCGGATCTGGGGACAAACACCTCGGATTTCCCTTAAAATCCCCTCGGGAGAGGGCTCCGAGTCCCTCCGGGAAGGGCTCGGTCCGCGCCCGCCGTGCAGCTGGAAGGGAGAAAATAACGTGGGTTTGTTTTCGTTTGTTTTCTGTGGTGGTTTCGGAGGAATTTGATGCTTCAGCGGGGCAGGAATTGAGCGAGGGGAGCAGAAGTCGGAGCGTGGGGAAGGTGGTGGCTCGTGGGCTCCTCAAACCGCAGGAAACGGGGCTGAAATGTTGGGAAAGGGTTTCTTTATCCCATCAAACCCCTGCCCGGGCTGGGGCGGAAAGGGCACACGGAGTCCTTTCCTCCCTTTTTGCGGCTGTGTGGGGACAGAGCAGCACAAGGATGGGGGTTCAGGGCTCGCTCGGCTGCAGAAGCGTGGCCAGGCTGTGTGGGGGGCTCTGGGCCATCTGGGCTCGTGTTCTGGGCTCAGTCCCGAGGTTCCGGCTGTTCCTCCTCGTTTCTCCTGGGCAGGGCGGTGTCGGCTCCGTTTTTCGGCTCCGGTCGTGCCTGGCAGAGTTTGTGGAGTTTAGCGGCTTTTGCTTCCCGAGCCTTTTCCCAGTCTCAATTAACAAAGTGCGTTTCCAGCCAAGCCAGGATTAGTCAGTGCTGGAAGAGCTGCTGCAGGGGCAGCCCTGGAGCTCTGGTGTCCCTCAGCCTTTGGCTTTCTCTCTGCCTTGGGAGAATCTGGTTTTTTTTGGAATGGGAGGTTGGTGAGGAGAGAGAAACAGCCTCAGAGCAGGGGTGGGAAATCCAGGCGTGGTGGATTCTCTTTTAGGAAAAAACCTCCTGATTTTGGGCAAGTGGAAAGGGAGAACTCACCTCACACAAAGGTTCTGTGCTCCAGCAGCCCTCCCCTGGCTGTGTCACAGCCACCAGTGAGCTCCCAGACCTGGGGACAGCCCCTGTGTGAGGATTCTGTGGTGGCTGTGACACATCCAAGCATAAACTGGAGCATAAACTCCTCACTGTCACCTTTGTCCCTTGTGTCACGGTGACCTGCAGCTCCGGGGCTGCTTTGGGATAACGAGGGGTCACTTCTCTGTGTATTTTTTCCAGGAGTTCCCTACAGTTTGAGTTTTTCCAGCACAGCTGACCTGTGTGGGGTGTGGGTGCTGCCAGCCCCAGGCAAGGGAGCTGTGCTTTTGTAGCTACCTCTGCCTTCCTTCTGCTCATCCATCTGCCTCTCGTGCATCATCCTGTGCCGTGGCGTGTTTTCCAGGCAGTTATTTATTGCTCCTCTCTTCTCTTTCTGCCTGGGGTTTTGAGGACCTTCAGTGGGGAGAACAGGGTGGGCAGCAGCAGGAATTTCCCCATGGAAAGGGAGCTCAGGCCTTGGCAGGGGCTGCCCATGGAGTTTTGCAGTGCCCATCCCTGGAGGTGTCCCAGGAAGGGCTGGATGTGGCACTCAGGGCTCTGGGCTGGGGACAAGGTGGGGATTGCACCTGGTGATCTTGGGGGGCTTTTCCAAGTTATAAAGATACAAGTTATCAGTGAAGCAGCTCCTTGTGTGGGAGGATTTTGCATTGTTAAACCACAAATGGGCAGTTTTGCATTTACCAAACTTGGCTGTTTTCTGCCCTCTTTCCTCAGCCAAGGTGAATGTTGTGTTGAAGGTGCTGTGCTGGCACTAGAGAGGATGAATTTCATTGTAAGGGTCATGCAGGGTGGAGTAAAGCTCTCAGTATGTGGAGGAGGGCTAATCCAGCCTTGTTCTCTGGTCTGGGCAGTGAATTCCAGGTGCTGCAGTTTGGGGTGGGGCAGGGAGCTGTGAGGTGTCTGAGGAACAGCTGTGGGCACAGGTCGGTGAGATAACAGGCAGCTGCTGGTGGCTGTGGTGATAAGAGGAGCTGGGTGAGGCGAGGGGAAATAATCTGATTTCCCAGTCTCCTCCACACAAACAAGGCTGTGGCTTTCTGGGAGAGGGGACAGGAGGCTCTCAGCAGAGCCACACTCTTCATTCCTTCCCTTCATTTATTTTCTCTCCGTGCCATGCTCGGGAACATTTGATGGGCCCGGGATCTGGGTTGATTGATGGCTGCAGGTGGTATCCAGCACTCCTGGCTGGGGTTCCCTGCTCCACGGGGAGGTTCTGCCCTCCAGCATCACACACACGAATCCGTCAGTGCCTGCATCCCGGCTGAGTCACCTCCACAAGAACCCGTGTCTGGTGCCTGCCAGCCAGCAGAACTGCCACAAACCAGACAATCAAAAGGCAGCAAAATCCAATCAGTTTGTTTGAAGAGTGGAGCAGAATGGGTCAGGAGTGGATTAATCTGTGCTGCTAATGGACATGGCGCGAGTGCCAGGCGCTTAATTCATTGTCTGGGATGTAAGGCCGAACGCTCATAAATCCAATCCCAGCAAGATGACAGAGGTAAAGCCTCACTTAAACTGATTAACTTGTCTCTTCCAGAGTGTCTGTGCAGGGAATGTGCCATTTCAGATTTGGGTGTGCTGCTGGGATTTATGACCCGCTGGCTGTCGCTGCGGCGGCGCCGACTCAGGCCAGCAACGTGAGAGGCTGTGCCAGGCTCTGCCAGCACCAGCTGCCCTTGGCCTGGGGTAGAGGCCACTTCCAAAGCCCTGAGGGGGACCTGCGTGTGAGCACACTGTCGTGCTGGGGAGGAAGCTCGTGCCTGGTTCCATCGTGTGTTTGTTTTTCTGATTCTCTCACTGGTGCCCTGTGAGGTTCTGGTCATTTCTGTTCCTCCTGCCTTGCCTTTCTGCTGTGCTACTGCCAGGTGCTACAGGCAGAGTCTGTGGAAGATGCTGAAGTGGCTGGAGTGAAGCAATGGAAGTCTGTAGTGTCAGGCAGACCTTAAGACAGGTGGCAGTTGGTTTTTTAGGATCCTGTTGGATCTGCTCCCTGTGATAGCATCAGGCAGAGCCACAGCCCGTCCACACCAGGAATGCAAAAGCTTCTCCCACATGGCTCGGCCAGTCCCAACCTGTGGGAAACGTGTTGTTGCTGAACTGGCCTTTTCCAGCCCCAAAGAGACGGGGTTTGGCTAAACAATGTGATATTTGTGAAATTGGATCGTGTGCCTGAGGGGTTTAGGCCAAGTTCTCCATAGTCTGGGCTGCTGCCAGGGCAGGAGGCGGCTGAGCCGATCTGCCTGATCTCGCTGTGCTCCACTGACAGCACAGAAACCTTTCTGTTGCCAGATACCATTGCTGGGGACCTCTGTTCCAGTTTATGTTACATTTTGGGCTTTCCTACAACTCAGGGCCTCTGCAGGTATTACAGGTCTGATGTTCATGGAAACGTTCTGTGGGGATTATTCACCTTTATCTCAGTGGGTTTTTGTTTGGTCTGTGCACCCCCTGTTAAACCAGGTTATCAAAACAGAAATGGATATGACTTTGTGTTTTGTAGTCACAAGAAGTTAATTCCCTGCATGGCCTGGTGGCAGTCTCAGGAGCAGAGCCTTTGGCTGCTCAGAGTCTGGAGAGTTGCATCACTGGAGTGAACTGGAAAGCACTGAGCTAATGACTGAGGTCCCTGTAAAACTGGTTATTCTGGGGAGCAGTGTTGTGGGAAGAGGCAGAATGAAGGATATAGGGCTGGATTATCCCTGGATTGGTGCTGCTGGCACGTCTGCACTTGGTGCAGAGTCAGGGAACGCTGCAGAAAACGTCCATGGCTTGTGTAATCGTAGAGTTTGGAGTTTGGGAATGTGGACAGACAGTCCCAGTCAAGACTTGCTTCCCTGTCATGATCTTGGCCTCTGATCAGGAGAGACTGGCCCTTCTCTGTGGTGCCAGCTGTTAAACCACAGCTGGGTTTCAGCAAGACCAGCCCCGTGCTGTCCAGCCACGAGTGTTTGAGGCCAGGCCTGTGAGGACATCACACCTTCCCTTCTGAGACTTGAGACAGATCCAGAGGATTAACTGCAATGGCTGTGGTTTTTTCTCCTATAAGGAAATAACATCTAGCTCTTTTTAACTTTTTCTCTGCTTGGTGTGGTGCTGGTGGCTGTCCTGGCACAGATTGTTTATGCGGAGCGGCCGCTGACCGACAACAACCGGTCCTTGGCCTCCTATGGCTTGAAGGACGGGGACGTGGTGATCCTGCGCCAGAAGGAGACGGTGGAGCCACGGCCTTCCATGCGCTTCCCAGGTGAGAAAGGCTCCGTGCCAGCACTGCCTGAGCCTGCAGAGGTTCATCAGCACTTACCCAGCACCAGCTCCTGTCAGCACCTTCTGCACAAAGTGCTGAGGGAGGGAGCGTGGCTGGAGTGAGTCGGGGGCTTGTAAATGACCCAGAGGGCTTCTGATTCAGTGTTTTATTCTGAGGAAGCCAATACCACTTTACTGTTCCTTTGGGGAATGTGGAGGCACTGAGTGAGGAGGTGACTGGTTCAGAACAGGCTTGGTAAAGGTGGGTGAGTTTTCCTACAAGTGCCTATTCCCTTCCTGCTGGATGTGATGGCAGAGGTGTGTGAGTGGCTCTGACCCAGGAACAGCCTCTGTGCAGGTGTGTCCTGAACCTGTCCTGTGGCACGTTCCCTGGGAAGCCACATCTTGCCAAACTCAGTGGCTTAATTGTGTGTGCATGCCCAAGGCTCTTCCAGGAATGCCTGAGTGGAGCCCTGCGCCTCTGTCCTACCTTCCACAGCCACTCCTCGCAAATCCCAGTCATAAAGTATCCCTAGAAGAGGTGCCACAGGCTGGGAAGGGTGTGGGAGCATTGCTGAGGTCCTCATCCTGCCTCAGCTGGAGGATGGGTACCTGCAATGCAGGTCTGCAGGAATGGTACTCCTTTTATTTAACCCAAGAGACTCCGAAGTGCCTCAGAGCCAGTGGGTTTAGCCCTGCAGAGTCTCTCCAAGAGGGGTTCCCATTTGTGAAGCTGGGAATAACTAGTCAGCAAGTGCATTTCAGGGGATTAAAAATGGGGCAGACAGGCGAGACCAGTTATGTAAAGGCAGCAGCGTTGCTAACCCAGTAACCCTGGACGTGGCTGCGCTGCCGACACGAGCCGCTGCTCAGGGAATCTGTTCTCGCGCAGCATCGAGGGCAGCTCGGCCTTTCCCTGGGTTTTCCAGCAGAACTGCAACCACCAAGCACCAACAGCTCTCTCTTGCTTTCAGGTCTGCCCAGGATAGATTTCAGCAGCATCGCCGTTCCCGGGACGTCCACGCAGCAGCAGCAGCAGCAGCAGCCCCCGGCGCAGCGCCCGCGCCCTTCGCCCCCGGACGCGCCCCCGTTCCCTCAGGGCCTGGAGAACCCAGCGCTGCTGCGGGAGATGCTGCTGGCCAACCCCCACGAGCTGTCCCTGCTCAAGGAGCGCAACCCTCCCCTGGCCGAGGCCTTGCTGAGCGGGGACCTGGGTGAGCTGGGCCTGCAGCTGGCTGGGCTCGGCTCCCGCGTGTCCAGGGAGCTGGGATGAGCTGCACGTTCCTTGATGGTGCAGATAAAAGCTGCCAGCTGGGAGCAGAGTTCTGCCATTTCTGGGTGTATTTCTCCTGCTTGGCATCTTTAATATCCTCTTTAATCTCAGAAATATCAGGTGCACAGATCATTTGGATGTTTGTGAGCACAAGTGACTCAGCTCCTGATTTTTGCACATTTTGCAGTGAAGGTGCTGTGTTTGCTGCATCCCAGATCCTGCTGGGCCTCAGCAGAGAGCAGCACACTCCAAACCCAGCTCTGTGCATAGTGATCACGTGCTGTGGAAGTGAACTGCAGAAAGAGAGAGGGAATGGAACAAGGAAATGGTGTCTTTTGGGAACTTTCTCAGTAGAAATAGTCATAAATGTTTAAGTTTCTGTTAATCTTGGAAGTGTCTGTGTGTTTTGGGCACAGTTGAAACCTCATCCTTCACTTCCTCTGCAGCTGATGTTGGTCCCTTGTTCTTCCTGTGGTGAAAGATTTGAACTCTGGTGCCCTTTAGGTATGAAAAGAGAGAGGAGTTTTGGGCAGCAGCAGATGAGCTCCTGAACCTCTGCAGGATGTGTAGTTGGGAAATAAATCCTGTTGAGTGAGGACAACTAAATTAAGAGAAGGAGCTTCTAACAGGAGATTTTATCCACTCTCAGGGTTACACCTGAGTGATTTCTGTTAGAAGAAACCAGAGAGGAATTTCCATGGATGTTGTCAGCCTGTTTTGTTTTTAACTCTGCCTTTAGTTCATCTCCAGAGCTGAAGGTACATTTTTGGCACTCTCAGGCTTTTCCACACATCTTGCATGTTTTCCCCATCACCCCAAGCAGGGGTGCTGCTCTTGGCACAGGAAGCCAGAGGTTAAGCCCAGGGCACCCAGAACTGGCTCTTCTGCTGCTCTGCCTGGCCTGTGCCCATCAAGCTCTGACCCAGATGTGCATTTTCAGTCCCCAGCTGCCGCATTGGGCTCTCAGGAGGAAGTGGTTTGGGCTGGTTCTGCCCTTGATGTGCTGCACTGCTGCTGCTGGGAGTGTTTGGGCACAGATCCAGCTCAGCTCCAGCTTGGATTCCCAAATATCTGCATAGATCCGTGCCCTGTGCTGTGCTGGATGAAGGCACCTGCTGTACAGAAGCCTGATTTCAAAAATCCAAGAGTCAAATATATCCAATGCCTCCCTGAGCACATAACAGCCTTTGAATCAGAGCTGATTCCTGGGAATGGCATCTCTGGAAGCAAAGCCAAACCTTCCCTGTGTGCAGACCTGCACAGACTGCCAGGTCCTTTTGGGGATGTACGTGCTCCCATTCAAGTAGTGAAAAATGGCCAGAGGCCATCTGGAAAATAGGAATTTAAAAACTGTGACTGGTCTTAAAATGGGCATTTAGACCTGGCTAACACCTCCTGCTTCCAGTGGTAGGCATTCAGCTTTAGGGATTATAATCCCTGGTTTTGCCATGTTCCTTGGGTTTGAAGGAAGTTTTGTCATTAGCCTTTGTGTGTTTTTTTTAAATCTTTTTCCCTATAAAAATGCATGTGCCAGGAAATGGAGTTTGACTGTGCAGTGTTTGGGTAGGGACATGAGGAGAGCGAGCTCTTCTCATCTCGGCAGGTTCCCAATTTTGCTGCTGATCCTCTGAGGTCCATCCGTGCTGTCCTCACAGGAAGCTTTTTTCTGTGTGCTGCTGAGCCTGTTCCTCAGCTGGCATCAAAAGAAGCGTTTGCTGTGCCAGGATTTGATTTGCAAGAGTAATTTCCAGTAAAAAGCATTTCTTTATCTCCTTGTTCCCTGCAGAGAAATTCACTAGGGTGTTGCTGGAGCAACAGCAGGACCGAGCCCGGCGCGAGCAGGAGAGGATCCGGCTCTATTCCGCTGACCCCTTTGATCTCGAGGCACAGGCCAAGATAGAAGAAGACATAAGGTAACAAAGCAAGGGCTTGGAGCAGCCTGGGACAGTGGAAGATGGCAGGGGGTGGCACTGGATGAGCTTTAAGGTTTCTCCCAACCCAGACCATTCTGGGATTGTGTGGTACGAGGTGACAGCACTGTTGTCTGTGCGTGTGATGTCAGCTGCCTGAGCTGGTCCACTCTGGAGCACTTGTGGAAAGCACATCTTCTCTTGAGAGGTGTGAGTTCAGTGCCTGGGACGTGTTTGGAATCCAAGAGCTGGGCTGGTGCTGTCTCCCAGCTGAGCTCTGCACCACAACACAGCGGTGTTTCTCCCAGCTGCCCCTGAAATTTGGTTTTGCATCCTGCTAATTGTTCTGTGTCTGGCTTATTCACTGATGAGAGGTTCTGTAGAAATGCATCCTTGCTCATCAGCTCGCTCCCTCTTGCTGCCTTCCAGATGTAATTGTGTTGGGCTGAGGCTTGATTTCTTCAGCTGAGTGCTAAATCCTGGGCTCGGTTCATGGCTGGTGGTTTTCCCCTGATAACAGAGTGTCTGTCTGGTACAGACCCATTGTTGGTCAGAACCAGAATTCACTGGTGATAGGAGTGGTTTTACATTACAGCTGACAAGGTGTTGGTGCCAGATAAACACTCAGCAATGCAGAAAACAGACATTTGTAAATAAGCAAATATTGCTCAGAGGCACAGAACGCTTCCCTTCTTCCTTAGATGAGGGACAGATAAAGACAGCAGCTGTTGGGCTGAGCCATCCCCAGATTTCACACCCCACTCAGTGACAAATGAAATGGCATCAGAATTGAAGCCTTTTCCCGTTTTTGGGGGGAGATAAAGCTGTTTTGGATGCAGTCACTATGGGTGCCCATCACGTCCAAGATTATTCTGGGGCTGTGAGGGATTTCTTGCAGAGCATTTTTTCTGTGGAATTTGCACCAAGGGCTGGTGCTCGTGTTCTTTCTGCCATTTTGCTCACCTCCCTCCTTTCCTATGCCTGGAAAAGATACCAGGGAAACCAAAGGATTTTAATGTTCAGCTGCTGTGTGGGATTCCAGTGATGCAGTTATTGCCAACATCTTTGTGTACTCTCAGCATGACTAATGAATCCACAGGTCTTTTGCTCTGAGTTCTCGGGGTTAACGTGGATGGCAGGTTCCTGTTGGCAACACAAGGCTGTCAGGAGCTGAGGTGTGAGTTAGGCAGGGGTTGGAGGGGGCAGTGGCTGCTGGGGAGTGACTCAGTGTCTCTGGACTGAGATCATTCCTAGCATTCAGCTCCCAGGTCTGTGTTTCACTAAGGAAGCAGCCTTTGCTGTGGTTTAAATGTGTTTTTAAAAGGTGAGCAGCAGCAGGTGGGATTTCCAGGTCTGTCTGTGAGTCACAGCAATGTTACAAAGTCTGGTTGACATAAATATTTTGATTTTTCTCTCTCTTCTCCACAAAACTCAGGCAACAAAACATTGAAGAGAACATGACGATAGCGATGGAAGAGGCACCCGAGAGCTTTGGGCAAGTGGTGATGCTCTACATCAACTGCAAAGTCAATGGACACCCTGTGAAAGCCTTTGTGGACTCAGGTGCTTTCTCCACACTCTGTCACTGAGGGCAACAGTAAACATTCCAGTAGTTTTCCCAAAGAATTCTAGAATAAAACACTGCATGACAAGATTTTGGAGCACTTTACTGAGCCCTGAGCACAGCCTGGGTGAGCAAAGCAGGTTGTTGAAAGAAGCAGTGTGGGAACACCCTGGATTAGAGCTCCTGGGAGTTTCTGGGACCTCCATGCCTGGAGGGTCACTGCCACATGTGTGTGTCCTATCCCATTTTGCAGACAGGGATTTCTCCTTTAATGTGGTGGTTCCCATCCACACCCTGCAAGGGGAAGTTCTTGGGGTTGTTCCATCCCTGCAGTACTGGTCAGTGCTGACCCATGTGTGGGCAGCCAGGTCAGCACTGTGGGGTTCACAGGAAGCAGGTGGGGTTCACAGGGGCAGGTGGGTTTCCCAGCCACTGAGTGCTGGATCTTACGCCCTTCCAGGAGAAAATAAAAGTTTATGCTGAGGATTTAACATGAGGTGTGTTGCTGGTAGGTGCCCAGATGACCATCATGAGCCAAGCCTGTGCTGAAAGGTGCAACATCATGAGGCTGGTGGATCGGCGGTGGGCTGGCATTGCTAAGGGTGTTGGGACACAGAAAATCATTGGCAGAGTGCACTTAGGTAAGTTCTGGCATTTTTGGGGCAGCTTTTTGGGGGGTGACTGCATTACCTGCAGTCTTGGCACTGAGGATCAGTGCTTTAATTGTTAGGAGATCCTGCAAAGTAAAATCAAAGTGCATCTGCAGTGTGTTTGTCTTGGGCATTCTTGGGAACTCTGTTTTCTGTCTCATTTAATGCTGTATTTTAATGGCATTGCTGTAACACTTGGAGGTGAGGGAGTCCTAGCTCCTCACGTGTACAGATGTCTGGGGGCAAAACCCAAGGTGAATGTGGAACACCCCCCCTGTTTTGGCTGGGACTGCTGAGCAGGATGAGCTACTCAGGAAAGGTTCCAGCACAGGACAGAGTTTGCTGTTCCTTTGCAAGGAGAAGCTCTCTCTGTGCACCTTTTCTGGATGGAGGACGTTGTCCTTATTACTGAAAAATCAATTCTGTTTGCTGTTGCTGCTGCTTAGACTTGTGCTCTAATAATCTGTCTGCAAGCCCTTAAGCTTGGAGGGTCAGGGAAGCAGGACTCAAGGCTCTTAGGCACATCAGCTTTTAAAAGAATTAATCTGGGACCGTGGCAGGCCTGGCAGTCCTGGGGCTTGCACAGGGCCAGACATTCTGTGCCCAAGACAGTGCATCAGAGTGTTGGTTTCAGATTCACCCAGACCTTTCCCTGGAGGTGGAAGAGCAGAAGGCTCCATTTAGTTGTGCTGAAGTGGGAATTTCTCTCCCTTGTGTTTCAGCTCAGGTGCAGATCGAAGGGGATTTCCTGGCATGCTCCTTCTCAATCCTTGAAGAGCAGCCCATGGACATGCTCCTAGGACTGGATATGCTTAAGAGGCATCAGGTATCAAAATCTCTTTTGAAACAGTTGCCTGGCTCTTGCAGGTTTAGTGAGAAGTGCAACATAAATGCCTCTCCTGTGAACTTGTAGGATTTTCCTGGGGAGAGTTGACGGTGGATTATTTTCCAGCCTGGAAGTGCGAACATTGCATCCATCATGGACAGCTCTAGGGTGTCTGGCTGCTGCCTGGAGCTCTTTGCTCTGATCACAGATGTGCAGAGCTTTCCAGCTGAATGATTTATTACAAATTGAGTCAGACAGGGCCCTTTGGTTGGAGCTGATCCTTCTGGCCCACCCTCACCTGCAGGGAGCCGCTCCTGTTGGAGGCAGATTGCCCGACCTGGAGTCTCCCTTTCCCTCTGGGAGCTGCCTGGCTCCTGATGTGGTGATGCTCTTTTGCAGTGCTCCATTGATCTCAAGAAGAACGTTCTGGTGATTGGCACCACGGGCTCCCAGACCTCGTTCCTGCCCGAGGGCGAGCTGCCCGAGTGCGCGCGGCTGGCGTACGGCGCGGGGCGCGACGACGTGCGGCCCGAGGACATCGCTGACCAGGAGCTTGCAGAGGCAATACAGAAATCTGTAGAGGAAGCAGGTACCGGCAGGAGCCCAGCTGAAATAGGAATCTCTGCTTTTTATTTTTTTTGCTGCATGTCAGGATGTCTGTGAACAGTTCTCCTTCCAGTTCCTGGGAGCAGCATCAGCCAGGAAGGGATGGAGAGAAGGGGCTTTATTCTTGCTTGTGGTCTCTGAGTGCACTTCTGTCTTCCTTTCTGGGCTGCAAAACCTGCACAAAGGCACTTGGGGTTGTTTGCTGGTTATTTTGTGCTCTCCCTGCAGCTTCCCACCTGCGGTTTCCTGCCTTTCAAGGTGTGGAGGTTAATGGTTGTCTGTGGCTGGGATTGTGCTGTAGTGCCCAGCAGGGAGGTGGCTCAGCTGTGGTGCTGCTGCAGCTTTGGGGAGGCTCCCAAAACCTTGCTCTTATTGGCTGCACCACATAAAAATAGAGCAGCTGGAGCAGTGACAGAAGTTCATGACAATTTTTAGAATTCGCACTATTTCAGCATTTTTCCCTGGAATGGTGCTCGTGCCTTTGGAGGGGGAATTGCTTCCTTGCAGTTGCTCTAAGGTTCAAAAGCTGAATTCATGTCCTCAGCCTTAAATGTGACCTGCTTTGAGAACTTACACCCTCCTGCAGTTTTGTTCCCTGTATCCCTGGAGTCCAAACACTGCACAGATGTGGTGGCTACGTGGAACTTTGCTAGCTGCAAAATTTAGTGAAGTGATTTTATTTTCAGGCAAAATAGCTGAAAGCTGAGCTATGAGACAAAAACAGTCTGAAACTCAAATTTTCTGTTCAACTCCTCCCTTAATTCAGCTTTTAGCTGAAGGGAATATTCATTATTTTTCCCTCCTGTTCCAGAGAAGCTGTGAATACCTCAGGATTTATTCCTTAAGCCTTTTCCAAAACTTGTGAAGATAACATTTTATATCCAAGAGTTCTCTAGAGACCTTTGAGTTTTACTGCTCATTTTTTCTCTGAAAGAATGCAGTAAATTCTGCTTCCTACACACATGTAGAACTCTTTGCTGGGTCAGGTTTAAGCTGAGCATGTTTTCCTGCTAATTTTTGACTCTAGTGTGCCCATATATATATATCTAGTTGAAATGCACTGAAATTTTTTTTTAATGCTTCCCAGTTACTGTTTGACAGCCCAAAGAGTAAACAGTTTGTTACAAATAATGAAGTTGATAACATTAAGGGGAACACAGGACTGCACTTACTGCTCCCTTTGGCCAATTTTCTTGAATGTAAGTTTTTCAGAAAAGTTAAAAACCTCAGAAGGAAAGTCTGGTTTTAATAAACCAGTAAGAAACAGTTTAAAGTGGGACTTTTCTAGCCAAATTTGAATGTCTGTTAACTGAAGTTGCAGCCAGTAGAGAGAGACACAAACATGGGTTTGACCTTGTGATTGTGTTTTGATGTCGCTCAGGCTCAGGAGCTTGGGCTCTTGTCTGTTCCCACAGCCTGGCAGGTGTAAATATTAGTTCTGTTCCTGTTAAAACCTGGAGCCTGATGGAGCCTGGGTTAGCTTTTGGAATAGATTTCCCCTTTGAATGAGGCTTTGCATATGTTACAGTTGGTTGAAAGAGAACTAAATAACAAGCAAACCTCAGCCCAAACTATGAGTCTTTATAATAAAAGCATTTTAGACAAGGTTTTTAAACAGAAAAGTGCCAGAAATGTCTTAAATCCAAGCTGCTTATGTACCACATATGGTTCTAAGGACCATGAGGCTTTGTTCAGGCTGGTCAGCACTCGGACACTTCCCGTTGATGCTGAGCCCTAGAGGAATGTAAAAGATTTATGGGAATAGGAAATCCATTTTGTGTGTTCATTTAATTCTCATAGAACACCGAGGCACAGAACTAAAGTGCTCTTGTTCAGATTGCCTGGGACAGTCCTGACAGTTCTAAACACAGTACCAGCCTCTGGCCCATAGGCTTTTGTTGGCTGTATCCTAAAATGTCAGCACATTCCCTCTTTCTCTCTTCCAAAACTTGAGTTGCTACTAGGTGGTACCAAGAAAACCAGGAAAGGAAAAACCAGAAAACGGAAGAAGAACAGAAGGAGAATGTGATGCAGCTCCAAAGAAGCTCAGCTCCCCACAAGACGTGTGTTCTTTTCTAGCAGCAGGAATTTTTGCTGGCTTCCAGGAGATGGTACAACACAAAGGGCTGCCTGCACCTGGAGGCTATTAAAATGCTTGTTTTGAGTGCACCTGGATTATTCCTGAACTTTATTTAATCCCTGGAAGCCCACTTTAGGGAACCTTATGATTGCTGTCAGCTGCCTTGCTGGTGATTAGCACCTATGGAAGGCAGCTGAGGTGGTGGTGGAGTCCTGGTGGGGTTCACTGTGATCCAGGACTCGCAGGTCCTTTTTTACCTCTGAGGACTTGATGCTCTTTTGTGCCAATTTCCCCTCACTGGGGAACTCGGTGATCATGGAGGATTGACAAACCTGGCAGCAGAACTGGAGCTGTTTTGCTGAGGAGGAGGTGAAGCCAGGCAGTTCATCCCACACACACCTTTTCATCCAGGCAGCCTCAGTCCAAATCTGCCACCACAAACAACTCAGGCTGTTCCTGGTACAGACAGCAATTTATTCCTGATGGTGCACATTGCAGGGAAGAGTTTGTTCCTGGTTTTAGCTGGATCAATATCCCTGGTGGGGCTGGGACTCCACACCTGTGGCTACCTGAGGAGAAGGATGACACTGAGGAGTGCTTGGCAGAAAACCTGCTCCTGCTGCTACCTGAATGCAAATCCCTGATGTGTCTGATCAGACCCTTATTAACGATCCAGCAGCTCAGAAGACAGTTCTGCTTCCTCCCTCAAGGGTTGGTTTGGGAGCACAGAGCATGAACGTGATCATTCCATACAGAAACAGAAAGAATCCCTCTGGTTTTCATCCATATCCTCTGTCACAAAGCTCTTTGCCACCCTTAGGAAAAATGAGTGGCACCTTAGAGCAGTGGGTGGTGTCATGGCAGGTACTGCACTGGTTTTAGTTCACAGAGGATTAAAGGAACAAGGCTGAGGACAGAAAAGCAGATTGCTGTTGTGGAATTTAAAGGGAATCATGGCTGGAGGTGTAGGCATGGCAAGCTGTGCCCCAGTACTCCTGTTAAAAGAGACTCCAGGAAAACCAGCTGTGTGTGTTTAAGACCTCTGAGTTTGGGAAAGGGCAGCAAATCACAGAGCACAGAGCTTGGGTGTGTGATCATGGGCAGACAGGGCTGTGGTGTCGGGACACGTGCTCCTGCAGAGGTCGTGTGAGTGATTTAACAAGTGCAAGAGCACTGATACATCAGCAAGATCAGACTGTCAACAAGATACGGTCACTTAATCTCCCCTGATAACCACAGCCAGTGTTTGGTGCTTCTGATAGAGATCTGCAATTCATCTGCTCTCTGTGAGGACAAGGAAGCAGCAAGCTGGGCTTGACTTCTGGCTGCTCCTCATTTGCTTTGCTCTTCCCAGCCTTGGGCAGCAGTTCTTCCGGGGGATTTCCTTCCCCCTACAATCTGTACACTTCCCTTTTGCAGACAGCTGGTACTTGGACACCTTCTCATGGCTCTGATGGCACTGCTGGGAACACAACCCAAGAACTGTGTTGCCATCTCAGTTCCCATGTCCCTGAAATGTGTCTCCTGAGTATCAGCAGCCAAAGGGAGAACAGATGTGTACAGCCCTAGACACATGTGTTATACTGTGTAGAGTTTACCAAGTGTCTGGTATCACCCACAGACTGCTCTGTGGTGTAGGCAGTACAGAACAGCCTTTAAATTGTGCTCTGGCAGAGTTATTCTTGCCTTGATGTGCCAAACTCACCAGGCAGAATCTTCCTGGGAGGCAGGAGCTCCTGCAGCCTCTGTGCCATTGTGCTGGGCAGGAGGGGAGCTGTGCAGGACTGTAACCATGCATGGTGTGTGCTCTGAATGCTAACACAAGTTTGGTGTGTTTGTTTCCTAATCCAAACAGAACGTCGGAAGCCTTGATGCATGTAGTGTGTGTTTACTGCAGCTGGAGTGGGCCACAGACCAGGTATTTAGAGCCACCTGTTCCAGTTTGTGCTGCATGGTGTGAACGGTGCTTCTGCTGTGTCCTGACTGCTCCTTTCCTTCTGTTTTCCATAGAGAATAGTGACAAAGAAACTACCTCACTGGAAATGCCCTCATTACCAGCTTCTGATGGGTTTCAAAATCCAGTCCAGTCTTCAGGACTAAATTCCAAGATCTGTAATCCCACAAATCAATTACTTGATCGTTCTGTCTCTGCCCCTGCTTCAATTTGCTCATCTGAATCCAGCCTCACAGAGCCCATTGATCCTAGAGCCGTCAAGACTTCCGACTCTTCACCTGAACACCAGATAACCCCAGAAAAAGAGCATCCTCTGGTATTACAGCATCATTCCAATAGCTCTTCCTCAGCAAATAATGACCCCTCTTCGCACACCAGAGATGGAACCTGCTCCAATCCAGCTTGCCTTTCACAGAAGACACTCAAAGAAACATTTAGTGCTGACATTTTAAAGGAATGTAATGCTAAAGGACAAGATCATGGTCAGGAACTTCCTCTGGAAGTGGCAAAAGTCAATTTGGCTGACACTGCTGCCAAGCACAGGCAGGATAAAGATGTCTTTCTGTCTTCAGAGCAGGAGCAAAAATATGAGCTTCCTACAGACCATCGGATGTGCAAAGAGCCAGAAAAGGAACATCTTGAGCAGCAAACTGAGACAACTGACCCAGAACCTCCTAGCTGTGTTGGTGGGGTTGAGAAACCTGCTGTGGCAGAAGCCAAACAGCCAGAAAATCCTCCCATGGAAATGAGAGCTGGACTGGAGAGAACAGGTCTTTCCTGTGTGAAAGGGAGTATCCAACTGTCAGCTTCCTGTAGCCATGTGCACGTGGAAGCCTCCATGGAAATAGATGCAGTGGCTGCAGCTGAAGGGCAGAGCTCGGCAAGGCAGCAGGGGCAGCAGACTGAGAACAGACATGTATCCAACCTCAACTCAGAGGCCTTCTCCATGGAGGTGGAGTTGCTGAAGTCTCCGTCCTTGAGTGATCCGCTCTCCACCAGTGATGTCCTGCAGTCTAAAAGCACTGGTGAAATCCCTGCAGAGTATCATGAGTCAGCTAATTTGGCAGCAGACAGCTCTTCCCCTTCCAGCACCCAACAGCTGGACACAGATCCAGGAAGACCTTCAGAAGAACCATGTTTCCCTCTAGCATCAGCCTTGAAAGAGCTTCACAAACTCTTGGTTATCAGTCGGAAAGGAGAATGCAAGATCCTTGCCTCTGAAGTCTCCCAGCTGGAAATGGTTCCCAGAGAGCCAGCAGTGCAGCAGAAGGGGCTTCCTGAAGGCGAGCAGGAAGGCTCGGATCCAGCCAGCCAGAAACAGAGCTGTTCCTCTGCTGAGGTGAGCTCTGACCCTGGAGGAGCAGAGGGGAGCCAGCCTTGTGATTCTGGCAAAGAGCACATCAGCACCCTGCCCATCAGTCCTGGGCAGCCTGTGCTCAGGGGAGGTGCTTTAGAGGGGCAGAAGGGTTCAGGTAAGAGCGATGTGGTCATGCTGAAGTCTGCAGCCACCCCTGGCCAGCAGCAGAGCCCAGAGCAGAGGGAGGTTTCGGCAGGAGGTTCTCATTCTCAGAGTCCACCTAGTCCAACTCTGGAGCACAGCACACCCATTTCCTCCACACCTGCTTCAGATGAAGGAGCACCACAGGACACTCAGAGCCTGTTCACAGGAGCTCCTGGGAGAAGTAGCAGTGCTGCTCCTGCAGGTCCGTGGCCGGTGGGTGGGAGTGAGGAACCACCGCTGAGCCCCCCAGCTGCCTACACCAGACTGACCACAGGGGCTTCTCCACCCCCTGCTTTCCCTGAGGGTGATGTCGGCCGGATCCTTAGTGCTGGTTTTACCCCACAGGAGGCTCTCCAGGCCTTGGAACAAGCAGGTGGAAATGCAGATCTTGCTCTTCTCATTTTGTTAGCCAAGAGCATTGTTGTTCCCACATAACTGTGGAAGAGGGAGCTGACTGGGGGATCTTTTCTTCTACAGGAATATCTCAATTGCACACCACAATGGACGAGCAGAATGTTGAGCCAGATTTTTTTAATTATTTGCAGCCAAAGTAACACATTGCTTCTGTTTCACTCGTTAGATTTGGGCTTTGAAAGGAAAGAAAATGTCCTTGCATTGTGTGGACAGGATAGTTTTTAATCATGTATACTGGATTAAAGCTACTGGTTTTATTTAAATGTACAATTTTAGAATAACCTGCAGTGATAGGAATAAGAAGCAGCAGCCACTGCGCTCACTGCCCTGTCTGGCACAAAGCAGGTTGTGATGGGAATTGGACACAGGTGCACAGGAGGGGAGGTGCACACCGAGTCCAGTGTGGAATCTGCATTTGTTGCAGCTCCTTGGAACCCAACATCCAGCTGTTGAAATTATTCTTGCAGCTACTGAAGGTGTGTAGATGCTCATGGATGTGTAAGGCTTTGCCAGAGGAGCAAAGGGGTTTTTTGGGAGTGTGGGTTTTCGTGTGTGCACGGGGAAGGCTGATGCTTATTTTTGCCAAACCCTTTTATGCTTTGATTTAGAGCTGGACTCAATGATTCTTATGTGTCCCTTCCAGCTTAGAATATTCTGTGATGCTCTTGGGCCAGTGTGTTCCAGTTTACAACATGGGGATAGAAGAAGGGAAGGGATAGAATTTGGTGCTACCAAAACTTACACATTTTAACTTACTTGGAGATGTGCTGGTATTAACTGTAGGGATGGGGGGGAGGGAGAAGGAGTATTGACATTTTTTTCTAGCCTTGCCCTCATCATGTTTTTCCTCATGCAAAAAGAACAAGCTCAACCAGTTTGAGGCTAAACCTTAATGATGAATTTCCTTAACAAACCAACCGTGTGTTATGGCTCTAAATCTCCCTGTGCCCAGGGAGGAATGAACTTCATCTCAGTGGCTCCAAGCAGGGCTGGGATGGGAAGAAGGAAGAATCTGCTTTGCTGTGGTTTGTCTGGATGTCCAGGGTTGATTGGCCTCTTGGCTGTGGATTGCTGTGCTTGGGGTGCTGATCTTGGACCTCCTCAAGAGTGAGGGCTCCATTTGTTCAAGTGCATTGATGTGGCTTCTGCATTACAACCATCATGGCCTTCTGGGCTATCTCAGGTGAGTCACCTGAGTGCTGAGGCCTCACTGAGGCTGTGCTGTAGGAAGCCCTTTCCAGATGCTTTTTTGAGGGGGAAGAACTCCTTTGTGATGCTCTGCAAAGTCACAAAGCTCTGTCAGGGCTGGGGACAGGAAAGGAAAGCATGGCTGAAACCAAATTTTAAGTAGGAGCTTTGATTTAGTCCCATATCTCAGAAGTGGCTTTGTGTTAGGTGTTTGTCTTGAACTTAACACGTTGAGCTAAACCTGGAGCAATGGCTCAGCAGCACCAGACATTTTTGTTCATGGCTTCCATGTGGTGTTGTCGTTGTCTCAGGCCTGGTGTCCTGGTGTTTGTGTTCCCTGTTGCTTTAGCAGGTCTCCTGTGTGTGTGCTAGGCTGTTTTTATGCAGGTGGCATTTAAAAACAACACAGATTTGGTTTCATCTGTCACCTCACAGGAGTTTGTGCTGTCATTGAGTGCTGGTGTCAGATTTGCCTCAGACACTTGGGCAGCCTGGAGATCCTTTGGAGTAATAAAGGGCTTTTAGGCATTCCACTGTCAAATGGAGCTTCTCTGTGAGCTGGGATGGTACCATCCAGACCTGCAGCTCCCAGACAGGTCTGGTTTATACCCCTCTGCTTGTGGTGCCAGCAGCAGGCTCTGCTCCGTGTGGGAAGCAGTGCTTGGCTGTCTGGAGCAGGACCTAGTGACTCACTTGAGGCCCTGCTCAAAATGAGTTACTGAGGCCAGACAACAGCTTTCTCATCTTCACCAGGCAGGTGAAGGTTTGGTTTAATATTCTCCTTGCAATGAGCACCTCAAATCAGAGGAAGACCCTCTGTGAAGGGCAATGCTTGAGCTGGTAGCAGGAGTACAGTATCAGCAGGTCTCTCTAGAAGCCTTAGGAAATAGGATCTATCAGCCCCATTCCTGTCTGCATCTGGTTCACCATCAGAAGCAGCAGCAGTGAGGCTCCAGATCCAGAGTGACTTCAGATGGCTGAACCTGCTCCTGATTCACACTGCAGGGCTTGGTGAGGTGGCCCTGGGAGCAAAGTAACCCAGGAGCCAGGGGCAGGTTGGCTCTCTTGGATGCAGGAGAGCTGTACCTGCACCCTTCCCCTCCAGGTGGATCTACTGCCAGCTGCTTGGAGCAGTAGATGTTGGCTACTCAGTGTTGGCTACTCAGTGTTAGCCTGTTGTATCTCTGTTTTAGAAGCTGTTGCTCAGCTGGCCCAAGTGGTGCTGCTCTGCACCAAGCTGGTGACAGGCTCTGCTCTCACAGCCACGCTGACTTAGGCTGTGCATACAGAATTTATGCTATAAAAGCTTTAGAGCATCAACCAATCTGCTTCAATTCTCACTTTTATTCCTTGTCAAATAAAAGTTTTGAATCCCACCTTTCTGCCAAAGCTGTATGGGAGCATTTATCTATAGTAACTCTCTCCAAACTGCTAGAAACAAACCCTGACCCCCAACTGATAAATATTTCTAAAACTCTTTTATCAAGTAGGTCCAAGCCTGGTGATTTAAATCTCTTCATTTTCAAGCCTTGCTTTGAGTGAATGGCTATGTCCTGCTAAATTAGTGAATAATATTTTTAGGAGCAAGATTTAGTAAAAAATCGAGGCAGTGGTGAGTACTTAAGGTTAAAATAATATGTAATAGAGTGTGTGTATAGCAAACTCTGTCCAAAAGTTGTCTTTGTTTCAATGTGTGTCCTCTCTGCTGCATGCACACACACACACACACATCCTCTGTTCAGCCTCTGGCAGTCCCTGTGCTGGTCCCTGTGCTGACCTGGCCCAGAGTGGGAGTGTTTATAGGAAAGGAGGGATGGCAGAGTGCTATGGCTTATTGGCTACAGCAGGGGATAAAGGTACCACCAACAGCTGTTTGGGTTTCCAAGGAGCCAGGTATTCCGGCCTAAAATCAGGCACTTCATTCTTTTCTCTTCCCCCTCCTCATTAACCACTGCTGCAGTGTGCTAATGTCAGCTCACTTAACAAAGGGATTTCACCAGGGAAGTCCAGCTCTAGAGAGTAAAGCAGTGCTTGTAAACTGCTTTGTAAAGCTGCCAGCACCTATGGGGACACATGTGGGTCTGTAGAGCTTTTATAGGTGTGCCCTGGAGCCACTTGTGGTTTCTGAGATTTACTTTTTTCCTTAAAAATACTGAAGAAATTCACCTGGCCTCTTTGTGACTGCGTGTTTGTGTACACGAGGCCATAGGTGAACACAGAGGTGATGTTTAGTGGAATCCCAACATCTGGAAGTTTCTGGGCATGGGTGATTCTGACAAGAGGAGGGAATATTCCTGGTGACCATTCCTGGCACGTTTACCTGTTGCAGGACAGAGCTGAGCTGTTACCGTGACAATCTCTGCCTCCTTGCTGTGTATGTTTAACTTTGGATGTAGACACTCGGTCTCCAGGACTGTTAACCTTGTATGTCCTCCATGTTCTCCTCTTCCATCTCTCCCTCTTGCCGTCTCTTCTCAAAAGTAGCAATATTTAAGTGTACTTGCTCAACTTCAGTTTTCTGTAAAACTATGCCATTGATGAACAACAGGAGGAGCCAGTCCTAGAGGCTTCTTCACCAGACTTGGACTTCCTGCCAAACAGCTGCCCAGAACTCTAACAGAAATTCAAAGAGGAGAAATCCAGAGGTGTTTCTGCCTGCCTCTCTTGGATGCCAGCTTGGGAAACGAGGTCAGTTTCACGTACATCATTCCCCTCTGAAGCACTTAAGAGATTTCTTCCTGCACTGTGTAGACGAGGCTTAGTCCATGATCCAAAGCACAGCGGTTTGGGTCACACTTTGACTGATGCTTCAGAGTTTTACAGACTCACTTAGGGAACTTGAGGGAATCAATACTCAGGAATCCTAAAGCTGGTTGCATTTTGTGTCATTGACTCTTGTGGGTTGAACACACTGCGGCCTCGCAGGCGGCTGAAGAGAGGAGTGGGTGTGTCATCAATGGGATGTGGTTCTGCCCAAAGTAATACACACTTGATTCTTTTTTTGATTTTTTTTAATATTGGGGGACTGTTTATCAACAAATTATGTGTAAAAAAATTTGATATTTAAAAAAAAATGAATAAACACTTTATCATAATGTTGCTTGGTAGGTCTATCTGTATTTCTGAAGTTGGCAGCACTGCACTCAAATGCTTCACTACCATTTTTCCCAAAGCCAATGGATTTTTTTGATTAATGGACATTAAAAACAATTGGCATTTAAAGCCCTGGAAAGCTCATGAGAGTTTTAGTTAGAAATTACTTTTTTGAAGTCCCATTCTCTTAGTGTCACATAGTAGAACAGGTTTTAGTAGGGAGGCATAGAGTATATTCCTCCTCTGAAACTTGGGGCATGAACTGACCCTAAAGTCCTTTCACAGAGGAGCAGTTCCTTTTTCAGACCCAGAAAAATTTCCTCTTTTCCTTGAGACAGCACTGAGGTTTTGGCTATTTTGAATGCCTGCTAACCAGAGCTGTGGGTGCTGGTGCCAGGTGAGAGAGACACAAACACATAACACAATGGGTTATGATTCAGTGACTGTGACAAACTGGGCAGTGGTTTTCTCCTCACATGTCCAGAGCTCTGCACGTGATGCTGGTGTCACTGTTAGAGCTAAGTGAGGTCATTAATTATCATGCAAAACTGCATTTTGAACTCAGCTCTCAGGGTGGGAAAAGGGAAGGTTTGATGTGTGGGCTGCTACAGCTTCATCATACATTGGCCAAAGGTTTGCTGCGATTTCTTCTGCTGGGAGATTTAAGGATTGAGCACTCTGGTTCAAAACTATTTTAAGCACTTGAGCCTTTTCTGTTCTGCTTGATGAAGATGGTTTTATTTTGGTAATATATAAAAATTTTGATTAATGACACAGTTGTATTCATGTTTAGGATTGTCCCAGTCAGAACTGATGTCCTGAAGCTTAACAAGGGTAGGCTGTGGCTGCCCCATCCCTGGAAATGCCCAAGGCCAGGCTGGATGGGGCTTGGAGCAGCCTGGGATAGTGGAAGGATGAGCCTTAAGGTCCCTCCAAGCCAAAACATTCTGGGATTCCATCAGGTGGGGCATTAGCACCCTGAAATCTGCAGCTTTTATACAGCCAAGAGAGAGTCAGGCCTTGTGCAATAAATGTACACTCCAAGTTGGTGTTTTCCTTGGTTATCTATTGTGGGTCTTTAGGAATAGAGCTCTCTCCTAAAAACTTCCTGCAGAGATCTGGAGTTCCAGAATAACAGCTGAAGGTTTTTTGAGCAGTCATGCGGATGCAGCGGCTGCATTAAGAGCAAGAGTGGGATGCAGAGAGGTGAGTGTTCCTTAATGCAATTTCCTGCCTCAGAATAGTTGAAGGAATGGTCAGCAGAAGGAACATGACTGAGCCATTGCTCAGGAATCCTGCAGTGCCTCCCATCAGCTGGTGCCTGGCCCCTCTGCAGTCCCATGTCTGAGCACGGGCCTGGTGTGGCTTTGCCAAGGTAACCACTTTTTTGGCAGGTTTGTCACCAGAATGGGATTTGGGAAATCCTGCTGCCCCACCTGGCTTTTGAGTCACTGTGACCTTACACTGATTGTCTGCTCTGTCTCATGCCCTGGGGTTATGCTGGGGGTCCTGGACCCGGGCAGTGTAACCACTACACTGTGACATAATTAACTTCAGCAACCACACGTGCTAATTACAAGGTCATGCCTGCCAATAAAGCACTGAGTCAAACACAAGGATGTGAGTGGTTGGTGACTGAAATCCTTCCCAACAGCTACTGCCAAAGGAATGTCTGGTTCCCAATCTCTTTGTTATCAAATGGAAATGGGAAGGGCTTTAAAACGAAGCCACTTGTGCCTGTGGGAATGGAGGTGTGCTCACAGGGCTCACTGTCCTTATAACCCAGCAGTTTCTTCCATGGTTTTCCTAATACTAATTTTTTTTTCCTACTGAAATCCATACTGCAATTCCTGAAGTGTTTCTCGTGCCTCTTTAATTTCCCCCTGGATCACTGGCAACATTACTGAGGTGCCCTTTGACTGCACTGCATGAGGTGGTATCTTAGGAGTATCGTGCACGTAACACACTTTGTTGCAGGAGGTGACTCGCTCTGTCCTTCATTCTCCATCCATGACAAGCACCTGATGGCTCTTCTCCTCGGGGATCATGTTCTCCATACCAACTTTGGGTTGCAAATATTGAGCAAAGAGTTAAAAATCTCTTGGGAAGAGGGTGGGAAGCTCCCACACAGCATGTGGTGGGAGTGGGATGGATCCTCCCAATCTTTCCTAAGGAGAATGGGAGCTGTGTAAATGCTGTGAGTGGGGAATTTTCTATGTAAATCCATAATTGTGTGGTGGGTGCTTTAAGGGTATAACCAACTGGTTTTACTCGAAGTAAAACAAATACTTGGGGCATTCAAAACATTCAGGAAAACAGCAGGACACCAGGAAGTCGGTTTTACCACAGAATCCCAGAATGGTTTGGGTTGGAAGGGACCTTAAAGCTCATTCCAAAACCCATGGGATTATACAGGTGTAGATGCTGTACCTGGTGCCTCTGGTGTAAGGAGGAATGCAAATAGGTGCACATACCTGCTGGTGCTGTACAGCTCGTTTGCCTTATACTTTAAATCCTAAAATTCACCAGGAAAGAATAAACTGTGTGTGGGATCTGTGGGGCTGCTTTACAAGCAGCTGACTTTAGTCTCTCCATCGACTTGTTGGGGATCAGGCTTGGGGGTTTCAGGCTCAGCATTTGTTCTATTCCCCACATCAAAACCCTTCACCTCAGCCTCAGGTTTCATTTATAATATTTATTTATAATTTATCTTAAGTCTTTTTACCAACTCATGTCTCTGTCCTGTGATGGCAAGTGGGGCTTGTATTTGAGGTTTTTAGGAACTTTTCCCACCGATGGAGGCTTGGACTGGTGATGTTTTGAGAAGAACAGTGTGGCCCATTTTTGGATCCAAGGTGCCATCCAGCACAGAGACCCCAGCGAAGAGCTGGATCCCCCATTTCAGGTTGCTGGAGCAGAACTGAAGGAAGCACTGCTGAAGCCTGAGGTGCTGGGGTGTCATATGGATCCCCCATTTTTCCCTCACCATTGATAATTTCATTTGAGGCCAGCACCCCAAAGTGCACCAAAGCTGCAGGCTGGGCACCTCATGTCCCCAAACCCACTGTCCCCTCCTGTCCCCCTGGACTGTGAAGGAACCAACATCTCCCCTTAGCCGCCTCACATCCCCTCCTTGCTGTGAGAGAACCAATGCCCCCTTTCTTGTGTCCCCTCATTGTGTCATGGTGGACCCAAGGCCATCTCCCCTCACGTCCCCTCACTAATCCCAAGGCTGTGCTGCCTCCTCAGTGCCCTCACGGTCCTCAACATCATCTCCCCTAATGTCCCCTCACTGAGTCCTGGGATTTGAGGGACCCAGTGCCACCTTCCCTCATTATCCACTCACATCCCCTCGTGTGTCTCCACGCCATCTCCCCTCAGGGGCTCATGAGGGCTCGACCGCCATCTCCCCTCAGGGTCCCTCGCCGGGTCACGAGGATGGCGGGGGCGGGCTGGGTTCGGCTCCACTCGGCTCTGTTCGGCTCCACTCGGCTCTGTTCGGGCGAGCTGGGCCCGGTTTGTCTCCGTTCGGCCGGGCTCGGCCGGTCCCTCATCCCCGGGGGGGGCGGTCCCGTTGCCGGCCCAGGGCGGGCAGCGCCGCTCGCTCCCTCCCTCCGTCCCTCCCTTCCTCCCTCCCTCCTTTCCCGTGACCTCAGTTCCCGGCGGAGCGCGGCAGCACCACGGCTGTGCTCCGCTGTGCTCCCGCGGGGCCCGCTCGCCCCCGCGCCCGGCCATGGCGCGCTGAGCGCCGCGGAGCCGCCAGCCCGGGGCCGGCCGGGGCAGCCGGCAGGACGGAGCCGGCAGGACGGAGCGGGCCCGGCGGGCGGGACGGCGCTCGGCCTGCGCCGGGCGGGCGCGGTGGGCGGCGGCGGGCGGAGGCGCCATGGAGCCGGCGGAGGTGAAGGACCGCATCCTGGAGAACATCTCCCTCTCCGTCAAGAAGGTGAGAGCGGGAGCGCGGCGGGGGCTGCGGATAA
The DNA here is from genome assembly GCF_001522545.3 of Parus major. NCBI lineage: Eukaryota > Metazoa > Chordata > Aves > Passeriformes > Paridae > Parus > Parus major. The sequence goes on from NC_031789.1 coordinate 456,729, forward strand.
AGGCCTGGGGCCAGCCCTGGGCTGGGGCTGCGGGGTTGGGGACAGCCCTGGACGCCGGTGTAGGCCGGTGCTGGGGTGGCGGTGTGGTGGACAGCCCTGTGAGGGTGGGGACACCCCTGTGCTGGGTCTGGGGACAGCTGGGAGGACACTCCTTCTGCCGGGGCTGTGGGATTGGGGATGGCTCTGGGGACCCCGCTCTGCAAGCGCTCTGGGCCTGGGGACATCCATGGGGACCCCATCGGCTGGTGCTGAGGACAACTCTGGGACCCCTTCCTGTCCTGGGGCTGGGGCTGTGGGCCTGGGGACTCCCCTCTGCTCAGGGGTGCCCGTGGAGCCTGTGGCTGCAGAGGCACTGATGGGACACCGATGGTACAGAGGTACACTCTGGGACAGGAGTGTGGGGTCAAGGGCACTCAGTGTCCCCTTTGACAGAGTTGGACATTTTTGGGGGTATTTTTGGAGACCCTCTGTGCTGAGGGTGTGAGGTTGGATGCAGCCCTTCTGGTGATGGAGGGGTGTGGAGACACCCTGCCATAGGGACACTGGCAGGGTCACCCCCAGGACCCTCTGTCTTAAATGGTTGGGATATACTGGGATTCTCCTGCCCAGGGTTCCTGTTTTCAAAGGACAGGATTGAGGGGACCCTGTTTCCTGGGGCTCTGTTCGGGAGGGGTTTGGAGTCCAGCCTAAAACCATTGTTTGTAGAGGTTCTTCCAGCCAGGCATGTCCTGTGGGGGGCACAGGATAGAGGGGCAGGACCTGGGACATTCTCCCCATGGACACAGGGCATGTGTGGTTCATTCCTGTGCCCTGCTCTGTGCCCTCAAAACAGTGCTCTGAACACATCCTCTCACCTTCTGCATGCCTCTCATTTCTCCTGGGATGGTTCCTTAAAGCCCATCCTGTTGGTGGAGGCATCCATGAGCTGGCACAGAGGGGACCAGGATGCTGGAATCTTTGGGAAGGCCAGAGGAGTGACTTGTAAGGACATGCCAGAAGTTTTGGGTTGGCCCACACATGAGCTCCAGCCAACCTTGAAAAAGAACTCCTGCTCCATTTGAGGAGGCAATGGGAGTTTCATTTGTGTTTGTCCCAAGTTTTAGGGGAAAGGCTCTGTGTACTTGCTGTTGTTTCTTCAGTTGTTGGGTTTCCTCTGCCTTATGGAATAGGAGTTTTCCTGTGCTCTGCAGCGTGTCCTGACACAGATTCATCCATGAAAACTTGTTTTATGAAGACCAGCACGAGTGAATTCCAGGTGTTATTAAGAAAGGCATGGCTGGACACTGCCTCTGGGGTGTAAGATGGATGTGCAAACCTCTCCCAGCTTTTTTCTTCCATGGATGGCCCTAACCTCTGGTCTCTTGCCTTTTTTTGTTCTCTAAAAATTAAGGATAATCTTACATCTGTCTGGAAATCAGTGGATGTTCAGTCTGCTCTAAGCTCTGTTGCAATGCTTCTGCCTCAATCCCTGTATGTATAAGGAATACAACTTCACACACAGGATTGGTTGAATATAATTTATTTGCATTCAGAAAATCCTTGGAAGATCATGTTTGGAAATGCTAAAAAATCAACGTGATGTTTATTTCAATTACTGTTGTGACTGAAGAAGACTCTTCAGCTCTAGCTCTGCCAACACACCTTGGCCTGCCTCATCTCTGCCAACTCCTGTCTTGGTCCAGCAGTGAAAATTTTGGGATTTTCTAATCCTCTCTGTTCATTCTCATTCAGAGCAAAACTCAGGGAAGTGCAGGAGCCTACTTGAGGCTGATGGATTCATTTCTACCGTCCCAGTGAAACCAAACTCAGGCCATGGTGAAATTCCACCCTGCTTTTTTACTGCTAGGATGCAGTTCTCCTTCTTCAGGGAAATCCCTATGGAGCTGCTGTTTTTTCCCAGTGCTTACCTCTCCCACTTCAGCCTGAAGTCCCTGGTACTCTTTTTCTCTGTGAGTGGCAAGAGCAAAGTATTAGGTTAAAGGAGCAAGTGGCTTTGTGCTGGGAAATCCTACTCTCCATCATCCTCGTCTTGAGTAACTCCTTGGCACTGGAATTTTGTCATGGGGCTTGGAAGAGTTTTCCAAGCATCCTTCCTCTGATTTCAAAAGCTTCCTCACAGTGTGGGTTGCTCACTCCTTACTTTGATCGCTGGTGCAGGTGTGGAATGGAGGATTTGGATGTGTCTATGGTGATGGTTTTCTCAGCTGCAGACCCAAAGAGGAGGAAACAATGCCTTATTATTATCATCATGGAGTTGCCCAGGGAAGAGCACCCTGTGCTCAGCAGCCTCAGATGGGGAAGGAGAGGAGCAGCAGCACAGCCCTGGGAATGGTTTGACACTCAGGGCTGTGACTGCACCTGGCTGTGACTTCAGCTTTTACCAGGTACTGCTGGATTTTAGGGATGGGGGAATCAGAGCACAAGCAGTGGGTGAATTCTGTACAAATCCACAGGAAAAAAATGCTTCAATTCCAAGCAAATCCCTCAAACCTCAGTGAACAGGACTGATTATCTTGTTTTCCTGGAAAGACATGAGGGATGGAGCACAGATGGAAAAGTGGCAAGTGTGCTTGGAAAGGGAAATTCCAGCCTGTGGGGTTCTCTGTGTGCTTCCCAGGTACCAGGGGGAGATCAGTGGTATCTCTGCTGTGGATTTCAGAGGTGTGAGGTTGGAGGTGTGAAGTCAGGCCTCTACTGAAAAAAGTGAGGCAAAACACCTAATTTAGACAAAATAGACTTCTCCAACCAGAGAGATGTCAAGAGGTTTCTGCTCTTGGTAGCTTCAGGAGAGGCTGGGAAAGCTCAGCACTGGGGAGCTGGGTCTTTGCTTCAGTTCCAAGGGAACTGAGAGAATGGTTTTGATTTCCCATCTACAGCTTGTCCTCTGAGTCCTCCCTGGGAGGACTGTAAATGAATTCACAGGGTGATGCTTTCTGCACACATGGACAGTGTTACTTCCATCTTCTGACCGTTTATTTTCTCTTACGCCACTCAGTTCCCCTTCTCCTAAGAGGGCGGTGCTCCAGCTCAAATTACTGCACAAATTGATGCCTAACCCTTGTTTTTTGTGAAGATTTAGGACTTTTTTGGGGCAGAGGGCTGGGGATAGACATGTTATAGCTCAGTGTGCAGACTGTAGTTCACTCAAGTCCTTGTTTCCATCTAGGAGATGCTGCTGTGTGTGGTGGCAGTGGGATGAGAGCAGCTTCCTGGTGCTGCCTAGGTGAACTCTAAACATACCAGAAATGCCAACAACTTCAAATCCATCCTTGGCCAAGCATCTGCTGGTAGCCAGGAGCTGTCACAGGTTCCCTGGTCCATGAAGCTGGTGGTTTGTGTTCTCTTGGGTTTCCTTGAATACTCCCTGTTTGCAGGAGGGGTTTAGTGCTCTCCTACCTGGGATTAGGTGGTGAAAATGCAAAGTCCTTAAACAATGTTACTGCTGACAATTCCAGGAGCTGAATGTAAAATCAGAAAAGAGCTTAGAATCCCAGATTTTGGGACTCCTCTCTGGTTTTCAGGCTGTTCTGCTGGCTTTGAAGGACACACATTGCCATGAACTCTGGAGCAGCTGATTCTTGGTGCATGTCAATCAGGTGGAGCAATGGTTTTTTGCTGACTTCACGGGAGTTGTTGCCAAAAGCTCTGGCTCTGCTCTGTTTCTGCACAACTTTGGGAAGGTTTCCACTGCTCTCACAGCAAGTTAATGCTGACCCTTTGATGCCTATCTCTGGGTTGGATTTTTAGCCCTGTACCTCTGAAATGCCTTTACAGTCTCCTGTGCTGCTGAGCTCTGCCTTGTGACACCTTTGCTTCTCCTGCACAGCATTGTGTTTGGGCATGGCTTAGTGCCCCCATGTCCTGGAGAGGAGCAGGGAGTGCTGGAGTGGAGCATCCTTACTCAAATCACACAGGGAATGTGCTCATCTCTGCCTGGCTGGATTTATTTAGCCCAGCTGCTGTGGACACAGAGGCAGCAGCAGATTGGGTTCTGCAGGTACCTAAACTGATGTTTGTCCTCCATAACACCCAAAATCAGCTCTGGAGCTGAGGGTGGACAAGGCTGTGGTAACATTTTGGAAATTAGAAAATCCCAATTGTTCTCCCCCCTCTAACACAAAGCGTTTTGCTAGGAGAGCAGCTGGTTTAGGAGGGTGAATTTGGCCATGGTTTTCCCAGGGAGCTAAAGGAAAGCCTCCAAGCCTCTCTGCCTCTGATTGCACAATTTTGGTGGCTGTTGAGTGCTTTCAGCTTTCCCCACTTCTGGTGAACTGGTCCAAGAGGTGTGACTGAACTAAGCAGGGGCTGGAGGCTGTGGGCAGTGGGGAGGGACTTGGAGCTGTGATACACAGTGTGTGAGAGCAGTACCTTGCTTGCTTCTGGTGTGTTTGCCACTGGACTTGGGGTTTTTTCCCCATAAAATCTATTTTTTCTATTATGCTGAGCATGTGACCTTCCCACCTGCCTTTGGTTAGTTTACTAGTTAACTTTGTTAGCTAGTTAGTTAACTTTGCTGTGGGTTTCAGGCTTGTGTCAGGCTCCTGGCTCTCCACATCTCCAGGCTGCTCCAGTGGCACTCGTGGTGCCTTCCAGGTGCTGACGCTCTGAATGTGCCTGGTGTGTTTTTTCTGGAAAAAGCCCCAAGATCCAGACAAAGTGCATGAAGTGGGGAGCTGGGCACTGAGGCCAGTGCTGGTTTGTAAGGAGTGTTGAGCCAGATCATGTGTGTGACCTCCAAAACGTCCTGCTAGAGCTGGAGTTTTAGGCCTTTGTGTTGTACAAGTGTATGAGAGAGACTGGCACCCCTGCCATGACATTCAGCCTGCATTTATGGATGCTATGGAAAACTAGGAGTTTTCTAGGCACAGGAGTTCAGCCTCCTCTTTATCCATTTGCCACTGAATGTCTGTACCCTCTGAGCAGGTGTGAAAGTGGCAGTTCTGAGGTGTCTGTCCTGGCCCTTCCTGCTGTGTCACTGAGCTGACATTGCTTGGGACAAGGTCACTTGCCCTTTCTCGTGCTCCTGGAGCTCCAGGATTGCTCCTGAGGGTGCTGAGCTGTTGCAGATGGGGAAAACCCCTCATCTCAGACCATGTGCTGTGGGTGAGAATGAGGGTTTTGGAGCACCTCTCCCCTCTTCCACCCCAGTTAAAGAGCTGAGGAATGCAAAGGATGTTTGTTGTTCTTTCATCATGTTTGTCATGCCAAACACGGAAATACCAAGCAGAACAAGTGAAATGGAATTGATGCTGGAAAGCTGCTGGTGAAACATCTGCAGGGCAGATTTACAGAGGGGAGATGTGGACTCAGTTGGGTTGTGAGCAGCCCTGAACAGGTCAGGAGACTATTTCAGTATTCCAGTGAGATTTTAGAATTACTGAAGGGATATCAAAGCTACCACAAGAATGATTAGATTTGGGAATGGGCTTTCCAGAACAGTTCCCTGATTATTTGTTGGCTTCCCTTGCAACACAGGAGCTCTGCAGATCAGGCTGGAAAGCCTCACACTCATTGAGAGCCACTGTGTAATTATTATGTTATAAAATTGTGCAAGGAAGAGCCTGTCTCGTGTGTGCCAGCGTGGGGTGGAGTGTGTCACTGCTAGAAAAATGAACTTGTGATTGGTAAACAGCAATTAAATCCTCCTCCTCGATGGGAACGAGGTGTAAGTGTTTCCCAGTGGCAGCCAGGTCTCTGTTCCCATTGGACAAACACTTCTGCTCCAGGCTCTCCCAGGTGTGTTCAGCCCGTGGTGTTGTGGCCCTCTCCCTGCGCAGGTTCTGTCCCAGGAGCTCAGACCTGGTGGTGGCTGCAGAGCGGTCCCGGTGAATGCAGGGCTGGGATGCCTTCTGCATGCCAGCAGTGCTTATTTTGGCCACAGGAATGTCTGTAAATAGCCCTGGCTCAGGGCTCCAGGCTGTGCCCCTTACGAGTGGAGTCCTCCATCTGAGCCAGCCTTCAGCCCTTCTTCTGGATTTGGGGCACCAAGGAGACAAGGGGAAGAGCATCTCTCTGGAAACACAGTGATGATGTTTTTAACCCAGTTATTTGCCTCCTTCCTGATCTGCCCAGCTCCAGCCCAGCTGTGTCAGGGAGCTGCTTTGTGGGTGCCTCATGAAGTTTGGTCACCACCTCCCAGACAGGTCTGACTGCAGAGGGAGAAGCTGGTTCAATTATCCATGTGTGTTTTATAACGACTTACAGGAGACTCCATATAAATACTCCATAAAATTCCATTTTCTGGGGCACTGCCACATCACTCCTGCCATCACCACACTCGGGCAGGTGCTGGGATCATCCCTCATCATCCTTGGGGTCGTAATTCCTACAAATTTTCAACTAGGCATTGGATCTTTGAAAAATGGTGCAGCTGGAGTTTGTTCCCCAGTTGGGAAGGCTGTTTCACCCTAACTTCTCTCTGTGTGTCTTCACCCTTCTTCCCAAGCCAGAAACACCTCCCCATCAGCTTTTGCAAGTCTTTCCCCACCCTGGCTGGAGGGATGACTCCACCCAGGAGATCCTGCGGCTTGCTGTGTCTTGTTTCCTCCCTGGACAGGGTGGCTGGGCAGGGATTCACCTGGCTGATGTCTTTTGGGAATTGCGCTCCAGTGAGCCATGCCTGCCCTTGGCTGGGTGCTGGAAGCCTTTGGCAGTGTTTATTTTGGAGGTGGGTTTGCTCTGGGTATCGCCATGGGACCAGGTTTGCCAGCAGCCTCCCCAGGAAGGGGGATGCAGGGGAAGCTGGTTTGGTCTCCATGCAGAGCAGCTAAACGGGACACCAACCTTTGGTGTAACACAGAACAGACTCTTCAAAACCTAAACCCCTTCCTGGGGGAAGATTGGGCTTTTCCAAGGAAGAGAAATCTGTTTTTTAGATGGAGACAGCCAGCATTTGCTAATAGTTTGCACCTTTGGATGACAGGAGTGGGTCCATCCATGGAGAGGGATGGGAGCTGTGCACTGGCTGCAGGAAGGAGCATGACAAAGTTCTGAGTTATTTTGGGGAAAAGGAGGAAAGAAAAAAGAGGAAATACTTCTATTTCCTCATCTCTTCTGCTGTCCAGGCTTGGAGTATCTGTCACGAGGAATTCCTCCAGTCAGAGGCACACACAGGCTCCAAGTTCCCTCCACTCTGACCTCCCCAAGCTGTGTCTCCTTTTTTTCAGTGGTGAGATAACAAAATGCCTGATTTATTCTTGTTCCCCCCAGCTCTCCCCTACAGTTGCATTTCCCCAGTCCAGCACAGAGCCTGCAGAAACACCAGAACCTCCTCCAAGGGTGGCCCAGCTCCCTTGCAGAGCCCACAGCCTGGCTGGGACAAGTTGGGAATTTCTGAAAATAACATATATATTGTCTGTAGTACTGTTGTGGCTCAGCTGAGCTGTTCTTGCTTGTTGCCAGCAAACAGCCATGGCCTATCCAGCTGAGATTACATCCTGGGAGAGTAATCTCCCTGCCTGGATGCCGAGGATGTGTGAGACAGGACCTAAATAGATCCGTAAGCTCTGGGGGCAGGAGGAGGCCTGTGGGTCAGCTGGGAAGGGATATAGGGTTTGGGTGCAAGGGATCTTCCCATCTAGGATTTCTAGCAAAACTGAGGAGAGGCCTCGTTCATGTTGGAGCCAGAAACAGAGCAGAGCTGGGGTTTATTTCTGCTCTGAAGCACTTTGTGGTGGCTGCAGAGGAACCACCAGACTCTGCTGTAGTGTTGGCTGGCAGGGAAGAGGCTGCTCACCATTGGGGAACTTGGTTGTGCAGCCACCATGGCACTGCTGGGCAAGGTTCTCCCTGTGGTTACTGCCTTTAGGGTCCTCTCAAAACAACGGCTACACCCTGTGAGTAAAACCTACAGCAGAGTTTAGCAAGCTGAAGGATCACAAAAAACTTTAATGCTGGGTATGAGTGTTTTGGCACTTCAGCCTGCTCCTCATGGGCTGGAGAAGGGCATTCCAGCCATCCCATCTCTTCTTTCTTCAGCTGCAGAGCTACTTTGCTGCCTGTGAAGATGAGACACCAGCCATCAGAAACCATGACAAGGTCCTGCAGAGGCTCTGTGAACACCTGGACCACGCTCTGCTCTACGGGTGAGCCTGGAGCCTGCCTCTGGAATGCTGCATTTCCCCATGGCAAAAGCCTGGTGTGCAGCCTCAGCATGAGGAAAGCATCTAGGCAGGGATTGGGGTGGGATAAAGAAGCTTTTGCTTAATTTTCCTCTGGGATTTTTCTTCCTCCAGACTGCAAGATCTCTCCTCGGGGTACTGGGTGCTGGTGGTTCACTTCACGCGCCGGGAAGCCATCAAACAGATTGAAGTGCTGCAGCACGTGGCCACCAACCTGGGCCGCAGTGAGTACTCACAGTGTCCCCAGCTCTGGCTTTGGGGACACTGGGGAGCCCCAGCTTGTGCTGAGGAGTTGGGGCTGCTGGTGGATAGAGGGAGCCGTTGAAATCTGGGTTGCAGGCGAAGGAATAGTGGAATCATTAAAGCTAGAGAGGACCTCTAGTCCTCAACTCCTGCCATTAGCCCAGCACTGCCATGTCCTTCCATGTCCTAGGCCTGTACTGGTGAGAGCAGAGCTGAGCACAGACTCTACTGTCACCTCTCTCTGCACCAGAATTTGTGTCAAATCTCACCTGGGCTGATTCACAGTGATTCTCCCTCTGCCTCTCCCATCTCCCAGCATTACTGGCAGGGTTCCCATCCTGCTGGAGAGACACAGCTGTGTGGCTACTTCTTTACCTGTCTCTCACCAATTTGACTCCAAATCATGAATCTCTAACTGGCATTTCCCCTCCCACCCCCCCAAATTTCCCTCATAGTTGCTCCCCTCAAATGATACAAATGAGTGATCTGAGGGGTTTTAACTCACTTGTGACTATTTCTAGGCTTGTGTCACTTCTCAGGTGTTTCCAGATACATCTCTCTGCTGCTCTGTTTCCAGGCCGGGCCTGGCTGTACCTTGCCCTTAATGAAAACTCCTTGGAGAGCTACTTGAGGCTGTTCCAGGAGAACCTCAGCCTGCTGCACAAGTACTATGTCAAGTGAGTATCCCAGCTCCTTCTCCTTTTGGCAACGTTTGACATCCCTCCATGTCAAAAGCCAGCCTGAACTTGCCAGTGGGGGACAAGCAGTTGATGAGGGTTTGATTTTTTTTCCTTGTGGGATTTACATGATTAATTTGAAGGTCCTAGATGTGAATGCACTGTCCTCCTATCTCAGTGAGGCACTTCAAGCATCTCTCCTAGTTCCTGCTTTTACTCTGCAGTCCCCTTTACGTTTTCCATGATTTCTGAGGAGCTGCTGAGCTCCTGTCCAGACACCCAGCTTTGCTGGACACCTGGAAGTGTGGCTGTAGCTGAGTTTGGGGACAGCACAGAGTGGCTGCCCATGGAGGCAAGTGGACTGCCAGCTCCAGGGCTGAGCTATGGCAGCTCAGAGACGCCCCCAAAGAAACAGAAGAGCCCTTGTAGCTGCTCCTTCTCTTTCCCACATCTGTAAAGCTCTTTTGTTCCTCCCTGTGGCAGGAATGCCCTGGTCTGCAGTCATGATCATCTGACCTTGTTCTTAACACTGGTGTCTGGACTGGAGTTCATCCGCTTTGACTTGGACCTGGTGAGTGTTGGATCTGTTCTCCTGGCTCTGGGAGAGTGGGAATGTGGAGCAGGGCAAGTCCAGGTGGGACAGATCCCACAACTTGGTCCAGGGTGAACCTTCTTGTTGACCTTCAGCTGAAAATGTGATGCTGATGATTTTGGGAAAGACTTTTAGTCTTTGGGGATCCAACAATGGGATTTATTCCTGTTGCTCAGTTCTTCATTGTTTGGAGGAGGAACAAGGCAGCTGCAGGGCAGATTGATGGGGATAAAGGAGCTGAGCTCTGCAAGTGCAGAAACCCTGGTGTCCCTCCAGAAAACACAAATCCACTGAATAACCCTTGGTAACCACTGGGTTTCCTCTGAGATGGACACTGAGAAGGGACCTTCGAGGGGACAGTCCCACTGTTGGGTGGCATTTCCCCCAGCTGTGTCAGTAACAGTGACTGGAGCCTGACTCTCACTGCATTCCCTGCAGGATGCTCCATACTTGGATCTGGCCCCATACATGCCAGATTACTACAAGCCTCAGTACCTGCTGGACTTCGAGGAGCGCCTGCCCAGCTCCGTGCACGGCTCCGACAGCCTCTCCCTCAACTCCTTCAACTCTGTCACCTCCACCAACCTGGAATGGGATGACAGTGCCATTGCTCCATCCAGTGAGGGTCAGTGGGTTTTGGGCACAGTGTGGGCAGGGCTGGGTTGTTCCCACATCCCCTTCACATAAGGGCAGGTTTTAGACTGGAAAAGACCAAAGCAAGAGACCCAGCAGCCAGGCTGGGAGTCCTTCCTGTCTTACATCCTTGGGAGGCAGGACAAGGGGGAATGGGTTTAAACTTAAGAGTTTTAAATGAAAAGATGGGAAATTTAGATTAGGTATTAGGAAGAAATTGTTCCCTGTGAGGGTGGTGAGGCCCTGGCACAGGGTGCCCAGAGCAGCTGTGGCTGCCCCATCTCTGGAAATGTCCAAGGCCAGGTTGGACGGGGCTTGGAGCAGCCTGGAATAGTGGAAGGTGTCCCTGCCCATGGCAGAGGGTGGAATTAGGTCAACTTTAAGGTCCCTTCCAACCCAAACCATTCTGTGCTGATTCTATGCCTCAGACTGGGAGAGAAGGACTTTCCCTGCAGGCACCCCAGGCCACATTCCCATCCTGTGGGTATTAGCAAGAACTGGAGCAATCTCCCCACAGAGTGAAGGCCTTGCCTGCATCTGAATGTGGCTTCCAGGGCTGCAGGGGAAGTTTTAAGTGTTTGTTTCACAGTCCAGGGACCCCCATGTGCTGGCCCTGGTGGAGATTAGTTTCCAGAATCTTCTCTGTGTCTCTGGAATGGGAGAAAGACAGCCAGTGGTCTCGGAGGTGTTGGTTTTTCCTCTTGCTACATCTTGAGCAGCCTGATGGGTGTCCCCAGCCTTCTGGTGGATGGCTGCTTAATGCTCAAGAGAAGAGGACTTTGGAGTAGAGACCCAGGAGATTTTGGAGATGGATTTTGGGTTTGGCATCATCTCAGCCTATTCCATGTGTCCAGGCAGTGGCTATGCTCTGTGTCTCAGTTTCCCCAAGCACAGAGGGGTTTGGTGCTGATGTAGGAATGCTGGATCAGGACCCAGGAGGGCAGGAACTGCTGCTGTTCCTCTGGTGTGGAGGAATTTAACTGTTACCCTGCTCATCATTTCAACAGGAGCATGTCTCTACCCTGAGAGCGTAGGTAGAACTGGGGACTGTAGGATCAGAGGCCGGGTTTTTTCCTTTAATCAGATACCTGGCTTTGCAAACAGTCATGAGTCAAACATCACAGTATCTTTTGGAGGTAAGTGTGAAGTGGGGAAACTGAGGCACATAGAGATTAAATTGCTTCCCAGAAAGGATCAAGCCCTAGGTGACAGTTTATCTAGTTTAGCTTCCCAGCAGCTTGAATAATGAGGCCTTCACCCTTCCCTGGTCCCTTTGTAGCTCCCATAACACCGGTTGTTCCAGAAGGAACAAGCATTAGTGCAGCTGGTTTCCATTCACATCCACATTCCCTATTTTCTCATGTGTTTCAGATACCAATGGACAATTGTTTTGTTTCTTCCCATTCCCATCTCCCTCCCCAAACCCCTTCACACTCTCCCCAAATCCCCACTTCCATCCCCACTACCTGTATTTCTAATCCTGAGTTTTATCCCTCATTTTTGTAGATTATGATTTTGGAGATGTCTTTCCAGCAATGCAGACCATGCCCAGCAGAGACTGGGAAGGTGGGACACGCTCATCTCTTACAGCATTTTGGTTTTCTCTCTGCATTGCTGCCCCCTGAGCTTGCTGCATGTTCCCATGTTTGTTTCTTTAACAACCAACTGCCCTGTCCTGATGGAATTCTGTACAGGCCCAAAATGTGGGATGTGCCAGCTGCCCTCATGCCATGGATTTCCTCTTTGGGGTGAAGCACACAGGGTGCTGATTGAAAAACTGATCCACCATCACTGCTTTCCTGAAAGCTCTGAAAAACAGCTGAACTAATTCTGCTGCCTTTAATTTGGGGCATTTTGCAGTGATTGATTTGGGAAGTTTTGTTTTCCCTGGATCACCCTGTCCTGTGTTAAAACTTCTCCCATGAAGCCACAATGTCCAGCAGATGGCCTTGCTCAGTTAGGGTCCCTACATTATTAATTTTGCCACTTTTTAAACCCACTTACCAGCTACCTCTGGCCTTTATAGCCAAGAGCACTTGTCCTGTTTAAGGGAATTTGTTCTTCCTCCACATGCAGCCCCTGTGCATATCCTCCACTGGAGCAGCATCCTCTCTGCCTCACCCCCAGAGGAAACACACCCACACTCCATCCTTTTAGCTCAAAGCTGGATGGTGCCTGAGGGTACTACCTGAATATTTGGGGAATATATGGGAAAATCTGCCTGAATTCCATGTGGATCGCTCTCAGGCTCTAACATGCTCCCTCTTGCTTTCTTTCTTACCCCACGCCCAGGGATGTCACAGAGGTGGTTTAACCTGTCCCTGGAGGGTACAAACCACATTTCCAAACCCAAGGAGCAGCCAACAGCTCCAGTGTGGGTGTTGTGTGGAGGCTGAAGCCCAGGGGTGCTGGGGGGAGACAGATCCCTCTGGATTTGAGGATTTAAAGCCCAATTGACATCCCTGGTCACACTCTCCTTGCTCCAGGGCTTTTTCAGTGGGAACAAAGTGGCATTTTGGAATCATCCAGCACAAGCTACCTGGATTCGTTTTACAAGGGGTTTCATTTTCCTCCTCAAACCCTACACCCCAAATCAGTCTGCCAGGGCTGTGGTTCTCTTCCCCAGGGGTTTTTCTAGCTGGCTGTGAAAAGGAATCATAGAATCATGGAATGGTTTGGATTGGAAGGGACCTTAAAGATCATCTCGTTCCAATCCTTAGTCATGGGCAGTGACACCTTCCACTACACCAGGAATGGTGCTGGAGAAGAGAAGGGCATGGATAACTTTCCTTTAACCATGATTTTGGATGGATAATAAATAATAATAGTCCAAGCATGACTCCTGCAGCCCTTCTTCACTGCTCTTTTTCCTTCTGAAGACTAACATGGGCCCAGCTGTTTGTGCTCTGCCCTGTCTGTGCTGCCTGCTGTCCTCAGACCCCCGTGAATGTTTGTCCCCTCTCCAGCACACTCCAGCCCCCACGTGTGTCTCATGTGAGCAGAGGAGAGCAGCCAGCTCTGTCAGGATCGCTGCTCCATGGGCTGGCTCTGTGTCTGCCCCTCCAGCTGAGCAAGCACCTTCCCACGGCCCCATGGCAGAGAGAAGCAGCAGCCTCATTGCTCAGGTGGCCCCAAGACCCCTCAGACTCTTCCCACAGACACCACCTCTGTTCCTGCATCCACCTGCTGGCTCCTGGGGGGCTGAGCCGTTGTGTTCAGGCACTCTCTGAACTGCAGAGGGCTGCAGGGTCTCACGCTGGCCTCCCTGTCCCTCCTCAGCAGGAGCTGCTGGCACCCACACAGCGCCCCAAGCCCCCGGCGCGTGGCTCGGTTCGATCTAACTCCATCCAGGAGCCTGAGCTGATCCACGCTGCCCACCTTGTCCCTGCAGACGGAGACCTGACGGACACGCTCAGCTGCCCGCGCTCCACCGCCTCGGAGGCCAATGGCAGCAGGGCCAGGAGCCCCACACAGCGCCACAACCCCTTCAATGAGGACAAGGCTGAGGTGCCATCCTCCTCTGACACCACGCCGGTGCACACGGCTGCCCGGGACAGGGCGGAGGCCACCCCCGAAGGAACGGACCAGTCCGAGAGCTGCACGGAGCTGGAGGTCATCAGGTAGGGACAGGGCTGCTGGCCTCAGGGGGTGACAGGCGTTGAGGGTGTGCCACCTCCTCTATCCCAGCGAGGACAGTCTCTGTGCTGCAGCCTTTATTCAGCCCCGTGAGGCTGGGCTGGGTCCCTTGGGCTGATTCCACATCACCCCCTTTCCCTGCCAGTGTCGGAGGGCTCAGAGTAATCCATGAGCGTTTGTTTGGAGCTCTCTCCAGCTGGTGGCAGCTTTGCAGCAGCTCTCAGCTTGGATCTTCTCTCCCATCCTGTCCCTCCTCCTGTTTGTCAGTGAGCTGTGACCAAACCTGTCGTGGGAGATGCCTCTGCAGAGCTCCTGGCTAGTGTCCTTGTACCCCAAGGGATCCCTCAGAGCCCTCAATCCAGACAAAGAGCTCAAGGCTCTGCTCACACCCAGCATTGAGGACTCCCCAAACCCGCCCAGCAGGGCTGTACTTTGTTCTCATGCCCGGTTTTCCCAGGGAAGGAGCAGAGGAGCTGGGTTTTACACATCATCCCACATGGGAGTCACAGGGAAGGGGAGCACTGGGCTCACTTCCCAAACAGGGGTAACCTGGCAGCAGTTTGGGTGGTGTGGGTGCTAGAACTTCTGCAGCACATCCCATTGTGCTCCAACCTTCATCTCCCTCTTCTGGCAGGTGGGGACATGGCATTCCCACCTCTAGAAACCTCCTCCCTTCCCAGCTTCTTGATCTCAACCAGGGATTTCTCCCACATCACTTAAGCTTCACAACCATTTGTGACCTTTTTACAGCTGAAGGAAAGCCCAAGGTGCTGTGTCAGCAGTGACACCTCTTTTGGGGAGAGGTAGGAAAAGGCGTCCATAGCTTGTCTCATGAAAGCTGGCACGGAGATGGGGGCTCTGCATGGCTGCACACTGAGCGATGTTCTTGATAGAAGAATTTCTCTGCAATAGGGAAAATTGTGAAGGAACATTGTTGGGAAAGGGTTGGACCCCCATGAGTACTGCAGAGTCTAAACAGGTACAGTGGGTGATGTTCTTCTCTGTCACAGGCTAGCCAAGAAGAAGAAGACAGGCAAGAAGAAGAAGGTGAAGCCCGAGGAGGCGGTGAGCAGCCCGGTGCCGGCAGCGCCCGAGGCCAGCGGGGACAGCGGCGTCAATGGGCTCAGCGACAGGGAGGAGCCGCCGAGAGACGGCCCCGCTGCCCCGGCTGGGCCCGAGGAGAGCAGGGAGTGCGCTGCCCTCGGCCCGCTGGCCCTGCGCATCCCCGAGATGAAGGACACGTCCATGGAGAGCGTGGGGCAGCCCCTGAGCAAGGTCATAGACAGGCTCAACGGGCAGCTGGACCCCGGGGGCTGGAACGCCGCCCTGGAGCCCCCCGGGCAGCCCTTTCGGACCGGCACGCCAGGGGAGACCCCGGATGGATCGTCCTCTGGCGACTTTAGTGAGGGGATTTCAGCCCCCATGGACTTCTACCGATTTACCGTCGAGAGTCCAAACACTGCTGCACCAGGTGGTGGCCACCATGACCCTCCAGGGCCTGGCCAACCGCCACATGTTTCTGGTAGCCCTGAGGCTCCTGAAGAAGAAGAAAGCAGAGAGGGAGAAGCAGTTGGGGCAGTAGAGGAACCTGAAAGGGCGAAGGAACCTCAAACTAGCCAGACAGAAACCACCAACACACAGGCTCTCTGTGAGCCCAAGAAGGAGCAGCCCAGCCCTTCCCCAAGCAGCGCTGAGGACTCTGGGGTGGAGGAAGGGCAGGGCAGCCCCTCAGAGCTGACCCATCCCTCCGAGTTCAGGTGAGGAAGGGTTTGCTCAGCAGGGAGAGCATCTTCGAAACAATCTTGAGCTCGAGTTGATGCCTTCCCTTTTGTCCTCGGTTTGTGGGACAAAGCCCATCCTTCTCCAGGAGGCACAGAGGGTCAGAAAGAGGTCTTGGGGAGCTAACAAGTGCCCAAAGCATGGACATGTTCAACAAGGAAGGGGATTGCCCTTCCTGGACTCACCCAGCATCTCATCCATGTCCATCCTCTGCTGTCTCTCTCTGCAGGGTGGATAACAACCATCTCCTGCTGCTGATGATCCACGTCTTTCGGGAGAACGAGGAGCAGTTGTTCAGGGTAAGGGGTCTCCATCAATCAAAGGATCAGCCCTGTGCCTGCATCAGCCCAGGGCTGAGAGCTCCTTTCTTTCCATGCAGATGATCCGAATGAGCACGGGGCACATGGAAGGGAACCTGCAGCTGATCTACGTCCTGCTAACGGATTGCTACGTGTACCTGATCCGCAAAGGTATCTCATCCCGACAGCCTCTGGGCTCAGTGGCAGGGCTGGAGGCTCCATCCATGGCTTGTCCATGGGTTAGACCATCATTGCCTCCACTGCCAGTTCCCTCGAGTCCCCTGGTGACAGCAGGGAGCTCAGATTGGCTTGTCCCCAGGAGCCCTAGGACACGTGTCCCGTGGCTCCGTGCTGCCCAGGACATGGATCGGTTTGCAGGTGCATCGCTGCTGCTGCAGAGGGGGTGCTGTGCCCCCCTTCACGTGGCTGTCTGTGTCTGTGCCAGGGGCAGCGGAGAAGCCGTACATGGTGGAGGAGGCCGTGTCCTACAACGAGCTGGATTACATCTCGGTGAGCCTGGCTGGGGCGGGCAGCCGGGGGAGCTGGAGGCGAGGGGGGTTCAGTTCTCACCTGTCCAGGGGTGAAGGTGCCAGGGGAATCACAGTGGGGTGTGTTTGTGTCCATGGGGAGTGTTCTGGGCAGTGAACCTTTGAGACTGGGAGAGCTGGCAGTCATGCTCCTTCCAGTGCCACCTCTGTGGGTGCCCACCTTGCTCATGTCTTTGCACGGACAGCACTGACCACTGACCCACTCCCTGGGGCCAGAAGCCTGGTCAGCCCTGCTCTGTTGGGATGGCCCCTCATCCATCCCATGCCTGTGTTCCCTGACCACTGCTGTGTGGCACAGGTTGGGCTGGATCAGCAGACCGTGACCCTGGTGTGCACCAACCGGAGGAAGCAGTTCTTGCTTGACACTGCCGACGTGGCTCTCACAGAGTGAGTGGGGAACTGGAGCATGGAACTCTGGAATTCTTGGGCTTGGGGACAAGGGGAGACTCCAGAGACAGCCCTTCATGACAGCCCTGCCACCTGTGAGGGGTTTGTGGGTTGGTTTTTGGTACCCCAGCTGATGGCTAGAAATGCCTCAGGCATGGAAACAAAGAAAGTGTCTTCCCTGGATACACAGTCACCCCATCCCTCAGTCTGAGCTTTGGGACTCCGGGCAATGATGTATCCCTGTGTCACTTGGGATAAGTTGGGATGAGCTCTTGAGTTCCAAGGCATGTCCCCTGGTTTCTGTGTGTGCTAACAGCTCAGGGAGGTGACCTTCAGGTCGTACTGCAGCCTTGTCAGAGATCTCTGCCTCCTTCTCAGGTTCTTCCTGGTCTCCTTGAAGTCAGCCATGATCAAAGGGTGCCGGGAGCCCCCTTATCCCAGTATCCTCACAGATGCCACCATGGAGAAACTGGCACTTGCCAAGTTTGTGGCACAGGAGTCCAAGTGTGAGGTGAGTTTGGGTATCACCACCATCACTGCAGGTTACAGAGGCTCACAGGAGCCTCCCTTGACCTCTCCTGGTTCTTACAGGCCTGCAATGTGGTTGTGCGTTTCTACGGTCTCGTTCACTGGGAGGACCCCATGGATGAGGCGCTGGGACCCGCCAGCAGCAGCTGCTCCTCTGCAGAAAACGCCATCACCAAGGACGGCATCCTGCACTACAAGGCAGGGACCTCCTACCTGGGCAAGGAGCAGTGGAAGCCCTGCTTCGTGGTGCTCAGGTGGGCACTGGGCTGTGGGTCAGGGCTCTTGGGAGAAGGTGCTGGGAGCACTTTGCTGCCCAAGAGCTGCTTGGGAGGTGGAGGGGGCTCATCTTGCCACCTAAAGGGGCCAAGCCACCGGTTTGGTGGCTAAAGCCACCATCTGTGGATGCCCAGCAGCAGGAATGTGACCCCACAGGGCTGCACAGGTGGAGGGCAGGACAGGGGTGGCTGTGGGACCAAAGGCAGGGGATACCAGAGCTGAGCTGACTCCAGTTACCCTCTCTCATCTTCCCAAATGGCAGCAATGGGATCTTGTACCAGTACCCAGATCGCACAGATGTCACCCCTCTGCTCTCCATCAACATGGGGTAAGTGGCACCCAGACTCAGTGGGGATCGAGGAGCTACTTGGGGTACCCAGGGAGGGGTTCCAGGCTGCATCATGACCTGGTCCATGCCCCAGGAATTCCAGCTGCTCCTGCCTGGGGGCTAGTGCCCATTTGTTTTGGCTCCAGTGCATGCCACTGGAAATGGGCTCATTTCCTTCCTTGGATGGGGCCTTGGCCTCTGAAGGGGGATGTATCCCTTCAAGAGCCCTGCTGGGAGACCCACTGTACTCAACTCCAGCTCTCCTGCAATGTGAAGAGCCTGGAGATGGTCCTTGGAGCAATCCCAGGGGATGTCATGGATGGGAAATGAGTGCTGGGAACAAGGGTGAGGTGCTGCCCAGGGAGGGCAGTCAGAGGCTGTTTTCAGGCTCGTGCTGGCCCATCCATCCCACTCATCTCCATCCTCCCCCTCTCTCCCAGCGGCGAGCAGTGCGGGGGATGCCGGCGTTCCAACACCACCGACCGGCCCCACTCCTTCCAGGTGATCCTGACAGACCGGCCCTCCCTGGAGCTGAGCGCCGACAACGAGGAGGACATGGCAGACTGGATGCAGTACTTCTGCCAGGCTGTCTCCAAAGGGGTGAGCTGGGGACAGGCCCTGAGTGGGGGTGCTTCAGCCCCCTCCTTTGCCCAGAGCAGGAGTGTCTGCAGGATGGAGCTGGCAGCTTTATCCTGAGCCAGGAGGGTTTCTCCACAGGGCTCCCCATGGAGCTGGGGCTCCATCCTGCCGGGTTTTACCCTCCCTTCCCCACCCCACGCAGGTGATTCCCCACGGTGTTGCCCCCACACCCTGTGTTCCCTGCTGCCTGGTGCTGACAGATGAGAAGGCTTTCACGTGCCATGAGGACTGCCAGACCAGCTTCTTCCGCTCGCTGGGCACGGCCGAGCTGACGGACGTCACCGCCGTCTCCACAGAGGCCGGCAAGGAGTACTGCATTCTGGTGAGTGCAGGGCTTTGGGACCCCCGGGGCTGGGTGAGCACCCAGGGCTGACACCTGGCCTCTCTCTTGGTGTTTAGGAGTTTGCTCAGGACAGCAAGGAGTTCCTGCCCCCCTGGGTCTTTTATTTTAGTTGCACTACGGAACTGGAGAGGTTCCTGTCAGCACTGAACGTCGTGTGGAGGAACATCTACCAGGTGAGCATGTGGGGCTGCCTCACACCCTCATGGAGTGAGGGAGGGCAGAGGGATGAATTTGTCCCTGTAGGGTAAACCCAGCTTTCCCACAAAGGGCAGGAGAGCCAGGGAGCTCCTCTGGGTCCACATAATCACAGGATGTGGGATCTAGAGCCTGGCAAGACAAGCCATGGGCACCCAGTGCTGGCGAGGGGAGTGGGAGGAATGTGGGTCAGCCCTGCTGTCACCATATCCGTGACACAGGCAACTTTCCCGTGTGGATCTGAGATGGTTTTACAGTGACTGTTGTCTGTCACTCCTGACACCTCACACCCGTTTCAGGTCGATCTCCAGCACAAGGCCATTGTGGATGCTGCTGTGAAGAAGAAATGTGAGGATGCCCAGAGCCTCATTGACAGCGCCTGGCAGCGCAGCGACAGCCTCTGCCGGGGACGGGCCGAGCGGGACCCCTGGTGTTAACCCTGGCCAGGGGAGGACAGCTCACAGGGGGCCATTTCTGGGGGTCAGGGCCTGTATCCAGCCAGCTGGCACCCCAAACCCTCCTGAGATGGCTTGGTCCCCACCAGGGCTGTGCCTGTAGCGTGGATCCCATGCTCTCTGCCGAGCCAGGGACGTGCGGCGTGGGCTGGGGAGCAGCCAGACGCTTCAGCACCTGCGCCTTCCTCCTCATCCAGCTGCCACGGGGCAAATAATTTGCCTTTCACAGAATGGAATCCCAGCAGTAGTGAAGGAGAGGGTGGGAGTGGAGTGGGCTGGGACAAGCATCCCCGTTCTGGTGGGGAGCAGGACTGGGACTTGTTCATTTTTGAACAGGGTTGGGGCGAGGTGGGAACACTCAATCGCTACCGTGCATGTTTTGTTGCTCATACAATCACCGAGGACGGCATCGCTCTGCCTCCTTCTCCTGGAGAGCTCACCTGGGGCCTCCGGACACCACTGAACCACTCACAGCCTGCCCAGGAGGTTTGAGGCTAAGGAAGAAGGAACAGGGCCAAATACTCGTCTTTAAACATGGTTTTAGGAGATCTCAGCAGCCGGTTTGTGGTTTGAACGCTGACCCCGTGCACTGGGGGAGAAGAGATGGAGTCCCACGTTCTTGTTCTTCGGGTGTCCTGAGGGACGTGGTCACGTGGCTGCCACCAAACACGTCCCCATCTCCTCAGCTCACTGCATCCGGGGCCAGCGAGGAGCCATCGCCACTTGCGCTCACAACGAGCACTTTGGGGCAAACCCCAGCTTTTAAATAATATTAACAGTAATAATAATAACCTGGAGACCTTCTCATGTAATATATGTTCACGGGGCCTTTTTCTGGGAGGAAACGTATGTGACTGAATGTATATGTACATACATCTGCTTCCTTTCCCCCCTCCCCAAATAAACAGACCTTGGTAACTCAGCCTTGGCCCCAGGCCAGATTGTGCCAGCAGGGGCTGCTGCTCCTGCCATCGCTTTGGAGCGTGTGGATGGCTCTGGGGCAGGGAAAGGGGGTATTTGGATGGGAAGAGAAGAGGATGTGCACCTCCAGCTCCTCCCTGAACCCCAGCAGCGTTAACCCTGCGTTGGGACACGTTCGTGGCTTCAACCGGGAACTGCGCATCAGGACACAGACTTCTGATCCCAGGATCCAGGAGATCCAGTCTAGTCTGGACAAGTAAGGAACATCCATGGGGCCAGCCCCCAGCGTCACCCACTGTCCCCATAATCCCTCCTGGACTTGTGACACCAAAACGGAAGTGTTGGGGGATACTGGGACTGGGACAGCCCCTGGCAGGGGAGGAGTTTGGGATGCGGGGAGCGCTTCCCAGGTCCTGCCCCTCAGTGACCACCGGAGTGCCTCGGCCGTGGGGTGAACCGGGTCCCGGAGGGTCCCTGCACAGCTCTACAAATGGGAATCCAGGGCGGGACACCGACGTCCCCCGCCCTCCGCAGCATTTTTCCGCGGGAAGCTCCGGTTTTAAAGCACCGGGAGAGGCGGGCGGGACCCCTGGCGAGTCCCCCCCGCACCGTGGCCACAAGCGCAGCGAGTTTCCCAGTCCTCATCCTCCTCCCCAGGCTGGCCGGGGCCGGGGGTTGAGTGCGTGTGCTCCCCAAAATCCTTCTCCCTCCTTTCAGTTTCGATTTTATCCCGCCTTTTTTTTTTTTCCCTGCTTTTCCCTATTTGCGCCGGGGCAGCCCCATCACGTGAGGCCGGGCCCGGCTGGACGCGGCTGCGGGGCCGCGCCGGTGGCGGCGGGGCCGGACACGCATCCCCGGGCCCGACCTTTGCCCCACATCCCTTCCCCAAATTGGGGGCTGGATTGGGGACAGGGGGGTCGGTTTGCAGGAGGTGGCGCTCGCTCGCTCTCGCTGCCCCCGGATTTTTTTTCCCTGCGGTTGCTCGGGAAGGTGGAGCCTGGGACCACCCCCGCGGGCAGGTGCCGGATGGCGGCGGGGACCCTCTGCCCTTCCGACTCCTTGCAGGAATTCCCGTACGCCCCCCAAAACAGCCCCCCGGCCGGGGGGGTGCCCCCGGCCACCGACCTGGTGCTGGGGGCCACGGCCGGGTGCTTGGCCTGCTTCCTCACCAACCCGCTGGAGGTGGTAAAGACGCGGCTGCAGCTGCAGGGCGAGCTGCAGCCCCCGGGCTCGTACCCCCGGCCGTACCGCGGGGTGCTGCGGGCGGCCGTGGCCGTGTGCCGGGCGGACGGGCTGCGGGGGCTGCAGAAGGGGCTGGCGGCCGGGCTGCTCTACCAGGGGCTCATGAACGGCGTCCGCTTCTACTGCTATTCGCACGCCGAGGACGCCGGCTGGACCGGGTATCCCGGCGGGACCGTGGCCGCCGGGGCCGTGGCCGGGGCGGTGGGAGCCATCGTGGGCAGCCCCGCGTACCTGGTGAGTGCTGCTCCGCCCCAAAGGCTGTGGGGTGTGTGGGGAGGGGTGTTTTGGGGACCACCCCAAAAGCTTCGGCATCTTGTCTGCATCCTATAAACACTGGCTTGGTGCATTCTCTCTTCCCCTGCTTTGCTTCACCCCCCACCAAAAGCGCTGTGCACGCTCTCCCCCTGCTTTCTCCCACAAATCCCCCTCAGAAAACCAGCAGATAACTTCTCCATAAGGAAATTACCCGAAAAGAAACCGCGGGGGTTTCCCCCCTCCCATTTTAGAGGGTTTCCCTGTTTTTTTGAGGTCACAGAGCTCCAGCAGTGGGTGTTTGCAGGGTCCCTTTGCCCTGGGTGAGAGGGGTAAAAGAGATGGGATTCAAAGTCTGGAGTTACCGCTTGGTAACGTCTGTCAGAGGGGCTGAAACTTCCCCTCAAAATCTGCTGAGAAGAAGATGAGGGGGACCACAGCCAGTCCCAGCGGGGCATTGGAGGGTTTTGTCACCTGGCATTGTCCCCCCCAAGGTCAAGACCCACCTCCAAGCCCAGACCGTGTCGGCCATGGCCGTGGGCCACCAGCACAACCATGAGGTGAGTGGGGACAGGGGTGGGCTGGGGCACACAGAGGATCTGGTGGCGCCTTGTCTGTGCACGGCCCAGATGCTATTTTGGTCAGCAGGAATTTAAAGCTGTTGTTTGGCCGCTCGGCCCCGTAATGATGCTATAAATAACTGTGAGAACAGAGGGGGTGTGACAGGCACGTGGGGCTGATACCGAATCCGGAGAATCCAGACCCCCTGAGATCTCTCCAAAGCCAACGGTGGCTTCGTGTCACCAATGACCGACAGGGGTGGGAAGTTCTGGCCGGGTGGGATGTTCCATTCCCATTTTTCCCCATTTCCTCTCTTCCCCAGAGCATCTCCGGTGCTTTCAAGAGCATCTACCAGCAGCACGGGGTGGTGGGTCTGTGGCGGGGGGTGACGGGGGCCGTGCCCCGCGTGGCCGTGGGCTCGGCCGTGCAGCTCGCCACCTTCGCCTCCGCCAAGGACTGGGTTTGTGAGCGCCAGGTGAGCGGGAAATGTGCCGGATCCGGCCGCCAGCGGATCCGTGTCCCTTTTATTGTTGGGAAGAGCTGATGCCGGCGCTTCCCGCAGTGGTTCAGGAAGGGCAGCTGGGCGGCCGTGCTGGCGGGGGGCATGGTGAGCGGTGTGGCTGTGGCGGTGACAATGACACCTTTTGACGTGATCAGCACCCGTCTCTACAACCAGCCGGTGGACGCCGATGGCACGGTAAGGCCATTCCGGATACGGCGAAGGGGACGCACGGCTTCTCCCTGGATCGCATCCAGCTGGGTTGCACGGCTGGCTCCTCTCTTCCCAGGGCAAGCTCTACCGAGGTTTTTTGGATTGTATTCTGCAAATCTCCAGCAAAGAGGGGCTGCTGGGCTTGTACAAGGGCATCGGCGCCGTCTACCTCCGCCTCGGCCCCCACACCGTCCTCAGCCTCTTCTTCTGGGACAAGCTCAGGAACATGGTTCAGCACTAGCAGCCCCCAGGGCTGCAGGACAGACTTCTGCCACCACCAACACCGATGTTAATAAAGAGGTTTTTCTATTTTTGGTGTTGTCTTGGGGTCTTTGGGGTGGTGCAGATCAAGGGGCAGGACCCGAAATGCTGCGCTGCCTCAGGGTGGAGAGGAGAATGGCTCTGGTACTGGGATGGGGGAAGGTTACAGGTGCTGATGATCCCTGAGCGCCTCCATGTGTATCTTATTCCTCTTCTAATTTTCACCTCCACGGGGCAGTTGAAGCTCATCTCTGGCCGGGCCTTTAGCTGCCCTGGATTGGCCCAATAATGATTTACCAGCCGGGGCGGGGGTGGAGGGGCGCTCCCCGCCTCCGCCCCGCGGACCTTGGAGCCGGGGCCTGGCTACGCTGTGGCTTCTCTCCATCGAAAATGTTTTCCTTGGGCTCCCATCTCCCAGCGCTGCCGGGGCTGGCGTGGGGCTGGGCACTGCTGGATGCGCTCCTGCAAGGTGAGTCCCCCGAGGGTGGCCTGGGGACAGCCCAGGGGACACCAGTGACCCACAGCTGCCTTTCCCCGCAGGGCTGGTGGGTGCCTGCGCCGTCTCGGTGCTCTGCAGCCTCCTAAAGGTTTATCTCTACATCCAGTGCGTGAAGTAAGCAGCAGCCCTCTGTGTCCTGGGGGGGAGGTTGGTTTTGGGAGCTGCTGGTGGGTTTTGGCTCTCGGCACCGGGGCAGGAGCTGTGGCCGCTGCTGCAGGGCACAGAGGGGGATGTCACCAAGGCGTGTCACCCCATTTCGGGTGCCATCGCCCCTGGCTCAGCATTCCCCCTCCGCTGTCCGCAGCAACCCGGAGAGGCAGGCAGAGAAGGAGGCGATCGCGAGGCAGCGGCCGCTGCTGGAGCCGCTGCATGTGCTGGTGCTGAGCGCTGTGCTGGCCCTGGTGGGCTCCCGAGTGGCTGCGCTGGTGGTGCTGGAGTTCTCCCTGCGCGCCGTCTCCACCATCCTCTCCCTCGGCAAGGTGAGGTGGCATAGGGGAAACTGAGGCACGGCACGGGTGTGATGTCTGTGGATGGAGCTGGGAAATTTGGGGTTTGTTCGGCACTCACGGGGGATGATGGAGGGGCACAGGCCCGGGGCACTGCCTGTCCCCTGTGCTGGCACTGCTGGGACTCCTCCAGTCCTGGGGCACTTCTGGGTTCTCCTTGGAGGGGACACCGAGGGGCTGGAGTGTGTCCAGAGATGGGGATGGAGCTGGGAAGGGTCTGGAGCCCCAGGAGAGGCTGAGGGAGCTGGAAAGGGGCTCAGGCTGGAGCAAAGGAGGCTCAGGGGGAATTTCTGGCTCTGCACAACTCCCTGACAGGAGGGGACAGCCAGGGGGGTCAGGCTCTGCTCCCAGGGAACAGGGACAGGAGGAGAGGGAACAGCCTCAGGCTGGGCCAGGGGAGGTTTAGGGTGGATATTGGGGAAAATCCTTCATGGAAAGCGTGCTCAGGCACTGGCACAGGCTGCCTAGGGCAGAACTGGAGTCACCGTCCTGGGAAGGGCTCAACCAGTGTTAAGATGAGGCACTTGGGGACGTGTTTGGAGGAGAACACGGCAGTGCTGGGGGAATGGTTGGGCTCATTGACCTCGGAGGTCTTTTCCAAGCTCAGCGATTCCATGAAGCCCCCGTTGCTTTGCAGGGCACCCACAGCAGCCAGCTGTACGTGCTGTGCCAGTACTCTCTGGGCTGCGGGGTGTCGTGCGGCCTCAGTTTCCTGCTGGAGGGGGCTCCTCACCGCAGCTGGAACCTGCTGCTGGCGGCGGGGCTGGCGGCGCTGCTGGCGCTGCACTCGCGGCGCCTGGCCCGGCACGTCTGCACCTTGTACGAGCTGCACAGCCGGGCTCGCTACTGCGGGGTGTGCATCCTGCTGCTGGCCTCGGGCCACGGCATCCCCCGCCTGCTGCGCACCGCCCTGGGGCTCACCTTCGCCGTGGCCGACCTGGCGGCCGTGGAGCTCATCAACCGCGACTTCCTCTCCACGGGCGAGGCCGTGCGCTTCTGGACCCCGCTGACCATCTGCTACACCCTGCTGGTGGTGTACATGCAGGGTGAGCGGGGTTCTGGGGCTGTGGTGGGGTGTGCGGGACACACCTGGAGCGTGCTGGAGGTCACCTGGGGCTGTGCAGGGACAGACGGGGGGTCCTGGGAGTGTGCAGGGGTACACAGGGTGTCCTTAGGCTGTATAGGGGTATGTACAGTACCTGCTAGGGCTGTATAGGGCCCATATGGGGCGTTCTGGGGGTCTGTGATGGGGTATGTGGTACATCCTGGGGATTTATGGGGTGTCCGGGGGGTCTGTAGGGGGTGTATGTGTGTAGATATATCACAGGTGTACATAGAGGGGACTGGGGGTGTATAGGGGGTACATGGGGTACATGGGGCTGTTTAGGGGGTACATGGGGTGTCTGGGGCTGTTTAGGGGGTACACAGGATGTCCTGGGGGTACATGGGGTGCCTGGGGCTGTTTAGGGGGTACACAGGATGTCCTGGAGGTGTGTAGGGGCTACAGGAGCCATACATGAAGCCACCCCAGGCTGGTGTCCCCACTGTGGGGCTGTGGAGGTGCCGGTGTCCCCACAGCAGCTCCCCAACGCCGTGTCCTCGCAGAGGAGTCCCGGCAGAGCACGGGCAGGGGGCCGGTGTTCCGGACCGTGCTGGTGAGGATGGGCGGCCTCTTCATCCTCCTCCTCACCGTGGGCCGATGGATCGACATCCTGCACGTCTTGGTGTCTCTGCTGGGGGAGCTCTGGTGCCTGCTCCGCTCCGGGGTGCTGCTGGACTCCTGCTGGAGGCAGGTGAGAGGGGGGACCCCTCCCTGCCACGACACGGGGGTGAAGCCCACGCTGGGAGCCCTCTCAGCGTCTCTTTCCGTCCCCCGCAGGATTTTGCCCAGCAGCCTCGCTCGGACGCTCTGTCGGGCTCCAGGTCGCAGCAGGAGTCCCGATGAGCTGCAGGGTGTGACCAGAAACTCGGGGTGGCACCCCCAGAACCCCCCATCACACATCCCCCGTGGGGACTAAGGGAAAAAGGGCTTCTGGAAGGCATCCGACCCCATCCACGGGGTAGAGGAGGTCGGAGGGAAGACTCACGTTGCCCTGGTTTTTGGGGGGACCCCGTGAGGCTGCAGCACTACTGGGGTTTGTTCTCTGGTCCCAGTGGAATTGCGGGATGCTGATGGATGTCCCATCCTTGCTGGCTGCAAGGCCACACTGCCAGAGGCCTTCAGCGGGTTATAAATCTCAGAAAATAAATTTTTTTCCAGCGAAATCCATGGGCAGAGCAAGCTGGGGTCCCATTGTGCTGGAAAGGCACTTGGGATGGTGGCGGCGCAGCTTTTTGAGGGAGGTGGGTAAAATTCCAAAATTCCACTTTGGGAAGGGAAACTGAGGCACAGAGTGGGGCGACTCTGGCTGGGACATGCCCCTGTGCCTCAGTTTCCCCCGGGCTGCAGCCCACTGAGCTGTGCCAGGGGGCAACAGGCCCTGTGAAGGTGGGGTGCAGTTTGGGGAAGGGGGGTTCTGGGGATGGATCCCCGGTGCAGAGGGGGAGCAGGAGGGGGTCTGGGGAGGTTTGGGGCACCGGGAGGGGTTTATGGGGCATGCTGGGGCTCTAGGGGGGCACCTGGGTGTCCTGGGGGTGCACAGGAGTGTAGGGGATTTTGGGGCTGGAGCTGTATGGGGGTAAGTGGGGCTGTATGGGAGGACAGGGGTTATCCTGGGGGTGTACGGAGGTTCAGGGCTGTATCGGGGTACACAGGCACCCGGGGGTGAGTGGGGGGCTCACAGGGCACCCCTTGGGGTGTGTGGGGCTCTCAGGGGGTGATCCCAGAGCACCCACAGGGTCTTGGGGCACCCTTGGAGCACTTTGGGGAGCGTGGGGCAGTCGGGGGTGAATGGGGCACCCTAAGGACATGTGCCCCCCTCTTCCTCCGCCCGGGGCTGTGGGGCAGGCGGGGGGAGGAGGAAGGGAGGTGGAAGAGGAGGAGGAGGAGGGAGGAAGGGGCGGTGATGCCGGGCGGTTCTGCCTTCCCGCTGCCCTCGCCGCGCCCGCGGAGTGCACGGAGGGACCCGCAGCGGCTCCCCAGGTAGGGGACAGGGACAAGGTCACCCCCCGAGGGGCTGCGGGGCCACCTCCGGCCAGGCGACACCGCCCACCCGGACAGGGAACCTCACCCGCAAGGTACGAACCCCCCAGGTAGGGGACGGGAGCCACCCCCAGGTAGGGACCACCCCAGATATGGGGCTGGGACCCCCCCAGAGGGGACAGGGGACACCCAGTATGGGACACGGGACCCCCCAGGTGATGGGATAAGGACCGCAGTCATTCTGGGATGAGACAAGGGGACCGGGAGCCACCCCAAGGAGGGAATTGGGGACTCTCCCAGGCAGGGGGACACGGTGGGACCACCGCCCCGTAGGGGACAGGGTGCTGCCAGGTAGGGGACAGGGAGCTGTGGGGTGCACGGTGGGTCACAGGGGACGCTGGGGGGGCTGCAAGGCCACCCCCCAGCTGAGGGACAAGAGGACAGTGGGACCACTCGGGGTGTGGGGAGAAGGGACACCGAGTGTTGTGTACCCCCACCCCTTTTTCCTTGGGCAGCCTCTGAGAGGTGCCTGGCTCAGGGGACAGAGCTGAGCTGCAGCTCCCCAGGGCTGTGTCCTGTCCCAGTTTGGGGGGTTGTGAGCACTCCCCATAAGTGACCCTTTCCCCATCAATCCCACCTGAACTCCCATCCCAGGATATTTTAGGGAAACCAGGGGAGTTCCTCAGCCACCCCAAACCACGGGAGCTCCATGGGGAGGGGGGACCCCCGTTAATGCACCCCTGGAGCCTCGGCCAGCCCCCCTGGCTGGGGGGATCTGCAGGGTGCAGCCGCGGGGCCGCCGGGATCCGTCAGCCCCGGCACAAAGAGGAATGCGATGAGCACATGGTTCCCATTAACCCCGGAGAATTTTCTTTTCTTTTATAGGTTGGGTTTTTTTTATCATTATTCTTTTCTTTTTCCCCCAGTTTTGCACAGCTCTGCTGGGGAGGAGGAAAAGCGGCGGCTCCAGCGGGTGAGGAGCTGGGCAAAGGCCGGCAGCGCCGGTAGCCAGCGGGGAGGGAGGGAAAGAGGGAGCCAAGTTCGGGGTTCTTTTTCCTCTTTTATCCCTTCCCTGCTTGAGTCAGAGGCTGAAGTCACCGGCAGGAGCACTGCGAAGCTTTTTCCCCATCTCGGGGAGCCTGTCTGCCCCTAAAGGATGTGCTGACCCCCGTGAGTGGGATTTTGGGGGAGCAGAGCCACACAAGAGCAGGAACTCATCACACAGGTATTTTTCAAGCTGCCGATTCACCTCAGAGATGAGTCCTGCTTCACCAACACAGCACCCTGACTAAAGCCTCAGGGTTCCCTCCCTCCAAACCATTCAATTTGGGGAGGGGAAACTTCGCCCCAGCTGCTTTTCCCCTTGGGAAGTTGGATAAACAGCCCTTTTCCTTCCTGAGCAGGGTTTCTCGGGGTCGGGTGCATCCTGCCTGTGCTGCTGCTCAGGGGATGTGTCAGTGTTGGGGACACATTCACAGCACCACACCTCAGTTTTCCCACCTGGAAAAATAAAAGGGTGGGATGTGCAGGGCTGGAAGTGATTGGTGGGGAACAGGGGTAAGGAATGAGGGAATGGGGATTGCAGAAAGATCCCAAAAAAGGGGTTGCAAAAGCAAAATCCTATTGCAGCCCTGTTTTTTAAAAGGAAAGGTGAATATTTCCTGCTGCCCGTGGGGAGTTTAATCCCAGGTGAGTGGGAGCAGTAAGAGGAAATATATGGGATTCAAATGAAAAGGTGGGATTTGGTCACAGAGGTGTGAAAATGGGAGATATTAGCTGCTGCCTCACCAGGACTCTGTACCCTGTGTCCTCCCAGGCACGAGACCATTTGTTGCTGTGACGTGGGATGGGGACGCTCGTTCCCTCTCCCCTTCCGGGAGGAGGGAGTCAGGTTGATGCCAAAGGGCAACAGGAGCTGCCGGTGTGCCTGCAAGTTTTACTCTCTTTCTTTCTTATTTTCACTAGAATCAGCCTCTGATCTGGCCCTTCCACGGCTTCAGCAATGTTGCCAGGGAAAGCAGAGAAGAGAATTGCTTCGTCCATCTTCATCACCCTCATGCCACCGCGGAGGGACGTGGCCACCAAGGAGAGAGCCCAGCGGGGGCTGCAGCCGGATGGTGCCGAGGTCCCCGGCACCCACCAGCCCCAGGTCCTGCCGTGTCCCCCCACACTGCCCAACGGAGGTGAGGGATGGGTGTCCATGGGGGGCTGCAAGCAGTGTGGAAGGATGGGGCTGAGCAGGCTGTGGAGATGCTTTGCTGAGGGATGTGCGTGTGGAAGGGGATGTGGGGGGATTTTGGGGGGGGTTATTCCCCAAATCCCAGCACCTATCCCAGCATGGATCCGGCTCCTGTCGACAGGCTGTGTTTGCTCTCCATTGCTGGGCACTTATCAGTGCTGTTTGTCTCCTCTTGCCTTGGTGGCGTTTGCTTTTGGGGCTGGTCAGCAAGCGCTGCTGGGGCGTTATTGTCATGGGGTGTTATTGTGATGGGGTGTTATTGTCATGGGGTGTTACTGGACACTGTTGATCCCCTAAAGCCCCCACATCTGTCTGTTGGTGCAGAAACCCACCCAGTGGCCCCGGTACCTTCATCCTCACCAGTCCTCCCTCTCTCTGAAGTGCCTCAGCCCTTGTCCACGGAGGTGCTGGGTCTGGCACTGCAGCAACTGGACCTGGCAGCACCTGCCACCCTCCAGGTGAGCATAGGAGTGCAGTCCCCCCAGTGCCTCAGTTTCCCCACCTGCAGAGGTATAACCAACGTGGCTTTGCCCTTCCCCACTTGCCAGGCCCCTTCCACCTTCCCTGCTGGCTTGAAGCAGCCCACATTCTGCCAGGAGCAAGCAGGCAAGTGGCAGTGGCAGGATGCGAATGGGTACCCGGAGAGGGACAGCTCCAGAGGTAAGGGCAGACCCAGCTGTGCAGGGGCTCATCCCCACTGAGGGAAACTGAGGCACACAGCTCCCAGCCGCTCTCCCTGCTTCTTGCAGACATCTGTGCCTTCTGCCACAAAGCGCTGGGGCCGCGGGAGCCGACGGTGGAGGCGATGCGGAAGCAATACCACCCCGACTGCTTCACCTGCCGCACGTGCCACCGACTCCTGGCTGGGCAGCGCTACTTCCAGAGAGAGGGGTGTCCCACCTGTGACACCTGCTTCCAGGTACCCATCCTCCTTCAGGGAAAACCAGCGCCCCTGGGACATCCCTTGGGGCGTGGGCTGGTGTCTCACGGCACGCGTTCCCTAAATTCCAGGCCACGCTGGAGAAATGTGCCAAGTGCCAGGGGCTGATCACGGAGCGCATTGTCCGTGCCCTGGGCAAGGGCTACCACCCCAGCTGCTTCTCCTGTGCCGCCTGCGGCCAGGCCATCGGCAGCGAGAGCTTTGCCGTGGACGAGCAGGGTGACGTGTACTGCGTGCCCGACTTCTACAGGTGTGTGTCTGCAGGCGGGGAGCTGGGCTTGGCTCATCCCTGACCCGCGGGGCTCACGCTGCTCCCCCGTGCTCCCAGCAGGAAACACGCCGCGGTGTGCGGCGCCTGCGAGCGCCCCATAGTCCCCTGCGAGGATGAGGACACCTACAAGATCGAGTGCCTGGGACGCAGCTTCCACGAGAGCTGCTACTGCTGCGAGGTACAGCCCCAGGGGCTGCGGGCACTGAGCCTTAACTGAGCACGGACACAGGGGTGGCAGCACACGGGTTTTAGCCCACACTTTATCTTACCAGTAATGGGGAGAATAAATAAATTGGGTGGTGATGATGATGGTGTGTGGAGAACTTCAGCTTTGCACTGAAGTGGTTTTGACGCAGTTTGTTGCTTTTTCGGAGTGTTGGTGGGTTTTGCAGGGAAAATAAGATACAACACAACACAGGGAGCCCTAAAAGGTGGCTTCCTTTTCCCCTCTTGCCCTTAGAGCTGCAGGATGCCCCTGTCGCCGGAGCTGACCGAGAACAGCTGCTACCCCCTGGATGACCACCTCCTCTGCAAGTCCTGCCACCTCCGCTGGCGCAACGAGTCATCCTGCTGAGAGCCTGCAGCTCAACAGCCTCTTCCAGAGCGCCAGAAAGGGGGTGTCCCCAGTGGGCTGCACCCCATGGCTGACCCTGTGTGCACCCCAAAATTACTGCAGAGCTGGGTTTTCAGCGCTGAAATATCCCCAGGACCCTGAGCCAGTGGAGATTTGTGGATGTGTCCCAGCACAGCTCTGCACTCACAATGAATATAAAATGCTCTGACAGAGCAGCAATGAGGAATAGAGGTTTACTCCTTATTTCTTTTGTAAAACTCCTTTTTCAAGGCCAGTTTTGGTTTTCTTAGGTGGTGTTTCTTTCTTCTCAAGCTTCCTTGGGGTTTCACTGAAATGTTTTTCTCTGTGGAGAGCAGGCACTGATTCAGTTACTCACAGTTAAATAAAACCCCGAGTTTAAAAACTTTCATTCCTCTCATCCACCCTGCATTCCAAACCTGTCAAATCCAAGTTTAAAACTAAGGAAGAAAAGGTGGTTTTGGATTTTGTAGGTGTGGCAAGAGTCGGGTCACTCGGGTCCATAACAGCTGGTTTTAGGGTGTAGCGATGTGGCAGATGCTGTTGTTTTTTGGGGTGGATATGGGATCTGGCGTGTTTGGTGGTGTTGATAAAAGGGGTTTTGGTGTGCTTTGGGGTTTTTTTTTGTTGATTATCTATCCCGGAGCCGGCAGAGGGCAGGCGGAGCACAAATTCCTCCTTCAGGAGCAGAACTCCAGCTGAAAGCGTGGTGCAGGGCGGGGACGCTGGGGAAGATGGACAGCCCTCTTTCTGCACGTTACCTGGGATTGTATTGCTCTGCCAGTGGAAGCTCTTTGATCTCCTCTCAGGCCAGGCCTCAAAGCAGCAGAAATGAGAGCATTTCTCTGCATGCCCAACATCTGCACAGCCGATGTTGCTGCTGCTTAGTGGGTTTGTTTGCAAGGGCATTGCAAATTTTACTTTCTTTTTAACCGAAAGTGTTTAAAAAGCCACAAATCAAGAGCAGAAAATAGCAAGAGCCTGTGAGATGATGTTTAATGCTTTCCTGATGGAAAATGGGAGCTGTAAACAAAGAAAACAACCACCAGACCAGCTGTTCCTGGATCACGTACAACATCTCTGGCATGTGCTGTGTTTATGAGTGAAGGGGTTAACGATGGTTAATTAATCACATCAATAACTATTTCCTGATGACTCTTCCCTGTCTACAAAGCTGGTTACTCAGTGTTGGTTAACGAGCATCTCCGGGCCACCAATCAGGTAATAACTTGTTTTAAATGTATTTATAAATAAGCTGTGGTCTGTTCCGGCCACGTAAATCGGTGGCTTTGGGTCTGGTCGGGTGGGAACTCCTTGTCCCATACCAAGAAATTACTGTGCTCCAAGTCAGCTATCAATTTCCAAAGCTCCTAGCGCTGTGAGGAAAATCTGGCATAAAAATGATGCTAAAAAAGTAAAAGGATGTGGCAGTGGCCAAAGGGAGTATGAAAAAGAAGGCCCAGGGGGCAAAGGGCTGCTTGCTTTTTTTAGTACAGGTATTTTTCCACTCAGGGTTTTTGGGGAGGATGGAAGTGCAGTGCTGAGCAGTGTTTTGGATGTGTTTTTGCAAGCTGCACTACCCTTCCCCAGAGGAATGGTGGGAAGGAGTGTTGGGTATTTCCCCCTTGGAGCTTTCCAGGATGGAAGTCCCTGTTAGCACTGGGACTGTGGAATTTTTGGCAAGAGATAGCCAGGGAAATGCTTTTATTTACAGGCAGCCTTGGAGAAGGTCCTGGAAAGCAAGGAGAAAGGAAAGGCACTGCTGGGGAGTTTAGCAGCATGGTGAAGGGATATGTGGTGAGGTCAGATTTGGCGTGATTTTTCAGGAGTGGAGCGTGCCAAGGGACAGGGATACACAGACACAGGTAAGAGAAAGAAAGGTTCATTTAAACCATCCTCTTCCCGGATGAAGGGAAAAGCACTACCAGCCAAGGTGTGGGGAGCATCGCTCTGCCTGGAAAGCACAGCCTCGTGTTTTCCCTTGGGAGGAGCTGAGGGAATTTTGAGCCGCATGCAGGAGATCCTGCAGGAGCTGGATCCTGTCCCGCTGCCGAGCAAACCCCGAGCGGCTGCAATGGCTCAGCCTGTCCGTCCTTGGGCTCCTCACCCTGTCACCAGCACCTCTGCAAGCACCCAGCTCTGCAAAAATAAACCAACCACACATCCTGCCCTGGAAAAGAACATTTTGGGGGGCCTTGTGGAGCCCCCCTGGGACCAGCCAGGGGTAAAACCCACTCCAAGTCCCTCCTCTTGTCCCTGTGGCAGTGCCAAAGGACGGAGAGGATGGCAGTGCTCAGAATGGCTCCAGCCCTTCCCTTGGCTGCTGCAATGTGCCCGTCAGCTCTTGCAATCCCTCTTGGCAGGCTGAGGGGAGCGGGAAGGACCTGGCTGCCTTCCAAGGCGCAGCAAATGCAAATATTTCCTCACTTCAGCCTGGGTGCGGCCCGCGTATGAAATTTCCTCAGGCTTTCCCAGCGAAGGCATCCGATCTCTCCATCCCTTGCTCGGCTGTGAGGCCAGCTTGCTCCTAGGAATACAATGGTGCATCCCAGGAAAAAAATAAAAAGCCTTAGGGTTATCTTTTTACAGCTCAAAGGATTGCCTGGTTTCTAAAAAAGAGGTTTTAAATTGAAGAAGGAGCTGCCAGGCACAGCTGTAGTGGCTTTAAATCAATGGTTATAGTGTTGCTGAAGGAAAAAATAACCTTTTTGCAGGTTTCTTTGGAAAATGGAAGATTTGTAGTGTGGTGCAAGGGAAGTGGGATGATAAAGGTGCTGGGAGTGAGGTTGGGTGCTGGTGATGGTTTTTCTCAAATAAGATAGAAAAAGCTTCAGGGAAAACTGGATTTTTCCTTTGGATCCCAGGTTAATGGCAGTCGCATCCCAGCCAGCTCCCTGCAGCGTTGTTCTTCCCCACAGAGCATTCAGACCTATTTTCTGCAGCTTCCTTTGACACAGCCTAAAAAAATTATATTTCTTAAATGAAAAGCAGTCTGGTCCTGCTGATTCTGGGAGAGGCAAAAACCAGCAGGGACTATAACAGGAACAGCGCAAGCCTGGATTTCTCCAGCTCATGCAGCACAGGTGGGATATATATCTTTAAAAAAAAAAAAAAAGTCTGTATGCTAATATTCTCCTTTTCCCCCAATTTTCCTGGCAAAACTGAACCACCCACTGCTACAATGTAGTTTTAAAACACATTGATTTTGATAGCATGAGGGGAAGGGATGAGGTGACTGCGCAAGCGCGTTACCAGGCTGTGAGTGCTATACTGGCTCCTTCAGAAAATAAAGGATAAAATGCCCAACCCACCCTATTTCTGAAAACAGACATAGCACACACCTGCGAAAGGGGTTTTGCTATTTCATATCCCAGATTTTCCTCATCGTATCAGTGATTACAGCATCCTGAAGCCCTATTTCCTGAAAATTACCAATTTTCATCCAGATTTGGCTTTGAGTGGTTTAAGTTATATCTTTATTTTGCTGGAATGTCCAGTAAAGCACTGTGAGGTGTTTTATTGAAATAAAGACATGGATATTTTTCGAAGATGTTATCCCCTTTGTCAAGGTGGATTACTGACCTCAGGGATTTATCACTAGGGGAAAAAAAAACTGAGAAGGATGGGGAACAAATATATATAATAATTTATCCATAAATTCTCCATGTGGCTAAATTTTTCCTCACAGCCAAGCTGGGGAATATGCTTTAATCTCATTCATTGAATTGCTTCGTCTGAGTATGGGGTTTGCTTGTTTTTTGGTTTGGTTTTTTTGTGGGGTTTTTTTGTTGGTTTTTTTTTTTCTGAAGCGATCGGGCTCCAGACGGGGAGTTAAGGACAAAGCGTTTAGTGAGGAAAAAGATGCTCCTGAAGAAAAAAAGATAAAACGAGGAGGAAAAGGCGGGTGGAGGCTGACAAAAGCCGGCGCCGGCCGAGCCTGCCCCTCACGGCTCCTCAGGCGCTGCCCCCCCGCGCTCGCTTCACAAAATGGCCGCCCGGCGGGGCCGCGGGAGCGCCTCTGAGGCGACAAAATGGCGGCGGCTGGAGAGCGGGGGGAAGGAGTGCGGGGCCGGAGCGGCGTGGGCACGGCGGAGGGGCTCTGATCCTGTGTGAATCCCCTCCGGGCGGGCGGCGAAAGCGCTGCGGGTGAAACCTGACCTTCTTATCTCCCCTCCCTCCTGCCGGTTTCTCCTCGCCGCCTTTGCGAAAGGATGTGAAAATCGCCAGAAGTGCGCGTTTTCATTCGGCCGTGGCGGAGCCCCCAGTCTTCCCCCCTCACCTCAGCTTCCCCCTGCTCCCCCAGTGTTACCCCTAAAACGTTTGTTGTTTTATTTTCCCCTCTCAGCTGAGGAGTTTTGGCCCAGAATTGCGCTTTCCACACGCCCCCCACCCCTCCCTCCCTCATCACCACGCGCACCCCCAAGATGGGTAGTTTTATGCCTAATTCTTTGCTTTTACACCGCTTTTCTCCTTCGCAGGGGTTGAAGCCGCCATCTCCCGGTCTCCTCACGATATGGAAAATCCCCAAAAGCGCTTAGGGAGGAAAGAAACGAACCAACCAACCAAAAAAAAAAAAAAAAAGCCCGAGGATTGATTTATCATCAGAGCCGGAGTGGTATGGGAAGAAACCATCGCTGCTCGCCTGCTCCCCACGACAGCTTGCCCACCATTCGCCTAATTAAAATCATACATTGGTGTGATCAGACGTGGTAATGCCATTAAAAAAAAACAAAAACCCAAATCCCGTAACATTCACATTCTCGTTGTTGGAGGCTGTAGCCAAGGTACCACACTTTTTTTGTTTTAAATATTATTTTAAAGTTGCCTTACCCTTTTTTCCTGCATCACTGTATTGTTACAGGCTACAACATTGCCTTTTATTTCTTAAAAGCTACATTCCTAAAAATACTGCTTTTTCCCCATAGAATTGCAGATTTAGGCCCATATAGATGCTCTTCTATTTTTATGGTTACAGTAGAATATATTGTATATATTTATTAAATATAGATATATAAATATTGCTATATATTTAATGTTTTAATATATATGACCTTTTCCCAGGGACTGCTTAAAATATAAAATAAGCCCACACACCTAAAAACTATAACTTAATTATATATAATCACTGTAACTTTGGCCCATATGTATCTTTGATTTTATAGATATATTACCTTTGTTTTCCTCCACTGGTTTCCTACTACAATGTATCCTAAAAGCAGGAGAAAAAAATGCCATCAAAAAGTAAAAATAAGAAAAAATACCAAAAAACAACAAATTTTTTATTTTATTTTTTTTTACAGTCCATGATGGAAGTTTATGCCTGAATGTTTTATTTGTTCCACAGAGATGTAGATTTTTCCTTGGGAGATTTGGGAAGGATTATTTTTTAATGAAAAAGAGGAAAAAAAAAATACCCCCGGAAAAAAAAACCCAACACAAAATCAAAACAAACAATGAAAAAGAAACGAAAAGGAAAAAAGAAAGCACAACAAAACCAAACCGCAGTAAGTGAAGCTGCAAACGCAACCGAGTAGTCCGGATCAGATAATTGATTGCACAAAGAAAGGTAAAATGGAGCTGCAATGGCCGGCTTTGCTGTACATCCAGGAGGAGGGATCAGCTCCTTTATCCCAACCATCGAGCGCTACAAACACCACCATTTTTTTTTCTCTCTTTTTTTTTTAAAATCTGCTTTGTTGGGGCGTTTTGTTTGGAGCCGAGGCAGCTGCACCGCCACCCGAGCCGGGGCTGCCAGAGCCGCTCGGGGGCTTCACTTTTACAGAGATCTCTTATTTTCCCCCGGCCTTGTGCAATCCTCTCCCTTTTATTATACGGGTTTGGTTTTTTTTTCCCCTCTCCCCTCTGCGGGTGTAAAGGTTTCTCTCCTCTCTCCAGCTTGGCTGCTGATTCCAGAAGTTTCCGCGGGGGCGGGGAGCCCCCACTGCGGCGTCTTTGCCGCAGCGCCGGGAGGAGGAGGAGGAGGAGGATGCGGAGGATGCGCCACCTCTCCCTGGCTGGGAGCCTCATTCCAAGCCGCTCCCCCTTGCTCCGTTCCCCCAGCCTTGAAAACAGAGCGCTGGGAGGTGTTTGCAGCTTGGAGGGGCTTTGTGGGTTTTTAAATTTTTTAAATTTTTTTTTTTTCTGAATAAATGGAAAGCAGAGCTGTCGCTGATGGAGATGGATGAGGCAGGGCTGGCAGCGCCGAAGCCCTGCTCCGGCGTGGCCATGGCACCGATGGCATAAGTGACCTTTCCCAGGCGGAGAGAGGGGGGATTCCCCCCCGGCCCCAGCATGCTCCTGCTCGGAATTCATTTTAAATAGCAGGCGTATTATTTTTTACTTTCCTTCCCCCCTCCCATTTCTCCTTCACTGTTGTTTTTTGATTTTTTTTTTTCCGAAGCTTCCTCATGATCTTTTTTTTTTTTTTTTTCCTGTGTGTGTTTTGAATTGCGTTTTAAAATTGCCCAGCTGGAAACAAGGCTTGATTAGAGCTGAAACAATAGCTCCCTTTTATTAATAACGGGAAGGATTTACAATCATACAGCACCTTCCTTGGAAAGCTTTCCAAACCATTTGCAAACACTCACAAATTTAAGATTGTGCAGCCCTTGGCTGTGAGGTGGGTAAGTATTTAATGGTGCCACCATGCAAAATTACCTTGGTGGCAAACCTCAATTTCTGAGTGCTTAGAAAGATGACAAATTTGGTTTGGTGTTTTTTTGGTGGGGTGGAGTGTGGGTCTGGCTAAAAGCTGTTACCTAAATCTGTAGATGCAGAGTATTTTGCTGTGTTCTGGGAACTGGGCTGTTGTGCCTCCAACCATGCAGCTTTCCAGAGCCGAGCTGTGGATTTGCTGCATGTCAGTAAACATCTGCTTATGGATTCTTTCTCTAATTTATTTTTTCTTTTTAATCCATTCCCTTTTTGCAGTCCCTAAGTGACCTCCTGCAGCACTGCCTCCACTGCGGTTCCACCACAGCTTTGAGCACAGATGTGTGTCCCTGTGAGCCAGAGTGACCTTGCTGGGGGGACTGGGCCCACTGAGCCATTCAGCTGCTCTGCTTTGACCCCAAATCTCTGCACCCCGTTTTTTCCCAGCACATCCCCTCACCCGGGGGGGATGCTGCACTTATGGGTTAAAGCTGTTTCGTGCCTTGTTTTTCTCTGTTGTTTTTTGTTGATGTTTTTGTTTGTTTCTTTCTTTTATTTCCAAGGGAAACAATGTATTGTTTATGTAACCCCTCTCCACAGCGGATTGCTGCATACCACACAGGGATCCAGGAATCACCCAGGCAGTGCAATCTGGCCTTGCCAGAGGCATGAGGGACAAGGCTCCAGCCACGTCTGCATGTGTCACACACAAGCTACACAAACCCGCAGTGTTCCTGTGGTTACTTCTGTCTGCAGAGTAGGAGTGGGTCCCAGGGCTTCCCCTTCCCACTGCTTGCTGGTTCACAAAGGCTGATGCTTCTGGAAAAAGCTCTGCCTTGTGGCTTTTAAAATAAATAAATAAAGCAGCGCTGCTGTGGATTAGTCATCCTTATTTTTGAAGGAAGTTGTTTGCTGTCCATATCACGCATGTGCGTGTGAGATGGGAACTCCAGAAGGCTGCTAGCGTGCTCTGCTCGCTGCTCCTTGGAGCTCAGCCACCTGGGCTTCCTTGAGCTGCTCCTGGCAGGTGGAAAAACTGACAGTCCAGCTTTCCAGACCTTTCCCTCCTTTTTTTCCAGTGCTGGAATCTGCATTGGCAGGTGTGCAAATGTGGAGACTGCAACAGCAGCAAGTGAGGATGGATGAGCTGTTTTCTGGGGTCACATCCAACTCCAGAGAAGAAACCCTGGTGATTTATAATTTTTTGTCTTGTCTCTGGTAGGTTTTACTCTGAGCTCCACTGTATCTTGTGAGAAGACTGCGTTTGACCCTTTTGGCTACTAAAAATGGTCCTGTTTTTAAACCTTGGTGCTTTTTCCCTTCCTTGTGGTTGTGTAGAAGAGCAATTAAACAGTACAGCAAAGGGCAGCTCCCTCCCCCTGTCCCTTTCAAAAAATCCAAAGTTGTGTGTCTTGAACTGCTGCATAGGCAGAAAACATACAAAGCCCTTGTCAGCATTGTGCTGATGTGTGGCACGTTAAAAAAATACACACAAAGGGGGTGGGGAGAGCGGGTGCCTCCAGGGAGCAAAACTGTGGGGCCCCTTTCCCTCCAAGCCTACAGACCTATGTGGGATAGTCTATTCCTCCTCGTTTTGCTCAGGCAGAGCCAGTGGAGGTCGGAGGGAGCACTGAACATCTTAAATGGTGTTGATGAAGATCAGGGTGCCCTTGAATTACGTGGTTTTTTATATGTGAACTTGCTCCTGCAAGATGCAGCTGGTTTATTACTCCATTCCTCAAAGCTGGGAAGAAGGGAAACGCTTCCTGACTGGGTGTAATTTCTTTTGTTGTGTTGCAAAGGTAGCAAAAAGCACCTGGTGCTGGTCTCTGCCAGGTCACACACGACTTGGAGGCACGGCTTCCCGCAGTCATTAGTGCACAGGGAGTGCTGGGGGTCCTTAGCCAACCTTAATTGCATCGGGATTCCATGGATGCCACTGGCTGACCCAGCCCTGGAGATTCCTCTTACAAGAAATTATTTCACTGACTGGTTGCTGCAGGGATTTCTAGCACAGCTATGACTTTATCCCTCTTTTTGGCTAAAATTAAGTGCAGGGTGGGGATGAGGCCAGATTTCACACCCTGCTCCCTGTGGTAGGTGTGTGAACAGTGGCTGTAGCTCCTGTGCCTAAAGCCTTGTTTGGAATAAGCCAGTGTGGACAGGGATTTGGATTTTATTCCCTCATCAGGGCTGTGTTGCTTTGGAGATGCACCTTGTACTCTTCTTAGGCCTTTGCTGGCAGGGAGGTTCGGAGGAGCAAGAAGCTGCCTGTTGGGATGATTCCACGTTTTTTGGGCTGGCACACCCTCTGGAACTCTGAATTACTTTCCTTTGGCAGTTTAGGATGAATGACAGAATTGCCTTATGGTGCTGAACTTTTACCACCCTGAAGAATTTCTTGAGCTACATCCGTGATATTTCCAAGCTAAACAAAACCTGAATTTCCAGTGCCAAAAAGCGACACAAACGTCCACTCCTCCTCTGTACAGGAGAAAACCACGGTCTTTCAAGCTTTGCTTTTAGCTCAAAGAGTTAAAAAGCTGTGCTGTGAGATCTGCA
Organism: Parus major; assembly: GCF_001522545.3. Lineage (NCBI taxonomy): Eukaryota > Metazoa > Chordata > Aves > Passeriformes > Paridae > Parus > Parus major. Next base: position 497,698 of record NC_031789.1, read on the forward strand.
GAGGTGAAAATAAAAGCCAAAGGCAGACAAGAAACTTCTCCCATGCGGTGTTGGAGGAGAGGCTTTGGAGCACAGCAGGTATTGATGCACAAATATTTCCTTTGTGCTTTCTCTGGAGTGAAGGAGCGGTAACTCCATAGACATGGGGTCACTCCTCTTCATTGAAACACCCTCATGTTGCTGTGGTATCAAAATGGTGTTCAATGAAACCAAAGCTCAGATGGTGGTGGTGGCTTGGTGTTTATTTTGTGCTGGGTGTGCTGCTCGATCCAGTGTGGAACGTGGGAAGAGCAGCCTGTAGCTTGCAGGTTTGTGGGGTCTGTGCTAAAGCTTTGTCCTGTAACATTTCCAGTGTCATTTCTGAGGTTTTTCTTTTTCCCCTGGGCATTGCACACAGGTAAAGATCACATCTGGATGAAGAGTTAATACAACAATTAGGTGTTAAAAATGGCGAAGTATAGGATTTGGTCATCTAACCAGTCCCAGGGGATTTATATCCTTTGCAGTTGTCCTGTTTGGGTATTCAATCACATGGAACTGTCTTTTTTTATGTTCGTTTTCTTTGGTTTTCCCTTAAAATGTAATCTTTTGCAGCCTGGAAGGCCATAGTCCTGTGTAGTGATGAAAGCCCTGTGTTTGGGGAGAACCCTTGTGAGGTGAGCAGACACAGCTCTCTGTGTCTGTATCCTCCCTGGCACTGTGGATAGGAACGCCACACGGAAGAGTGTCAGAAAATAAATTACTAAATACTGCATTTCAAAAACATGAAGGGAGTTTTCTGCACAGAGTCATCTCATCAGGAAGATTTGGAGTACTAACCCTCAAAAAGAACCAAAATCAAGAGCTTTATTAATATAAATCCTGTGCTTTGTGTTGGTTAAGGCTCCAGAACCCGGCTCTGTGCTCCAAGTATTTTCAGCTCCTGAGCCGATAGCCTCTGTCTTGGCAACAAATGGACCTAAATATCAAACAGCACCAATTCTTTGTTGGAGAAAGCAAGCATAAAGCAGAATGGGTAAGCTATAAAATTAGGCCAATAATTCAGGCTGGCTTAAAAAGGAGATAAAAGCCTAGCTGGGAATTTGATATTCAGCTGTCATAGTGTTCTTTAAATAAATACAATCAATGAGCAAGGAAGGCACGTAAACACATTTTACCCTGTCAAGATGGTGGCTGGAGCTGGATGGCTCAAACAAAGGAACACTCTGAGTGTTTCTTGGGGCTCTTTGCTGGGAAACCTCCTGCTCTTTTACAAAAAGGTAAAAAAACCCCTGTGCTGTGCGCTGGTGGTGGGGATAATCCTCTGTTTCTGCTCAGATCCCCGTGAATCCCGGCTGATGGAGCTAGGGAGAGGTGTCATGTCCCCCTTTCCCAGCATGACACACAGATGTTGCTGAGCCAGATGTGAGGGTAGGGAGTTAGGGTCTGAGCACACGGAGCCCTGTCCTTGCTCAGTGTCTAATCTTTCCTTTTTGAAGCGTTCAGCGAGCAGTCTCAGCGATGCACGGCAGCTCTGCCGCTCGGAAAAGGCGCCGTGTTCTAAATGGATAAACCTGCCTTTTGAAGCATTGTGTCTGCCCACTTAGAGTTATTGGTTTTTCCTCCTCAGAGAGAGGCTGTTGTGTGGACCCTAAGGATGTTTTCTGCTTCTCTTGCCCTTTTTTTTTCTCCTCCAAACTGGAGAGCTGCTAACTTTATTAGCTCCTTATATGGCAGCCCCATTTTCTCACACCTTTAATGGCTCTCTTTTGATCTGTCCTGTTCTTGCCTTGCTTTTCCTGACATGAACGTGGTGTTCAAGCTGAGATGGGTTTATAACCTGCTCCTTCACTAATAAATGGCCTGGCACTTTAATCCTCTCCAAGCACCGATAAGAAACATCCAAATGTTTTAACTGCAGGGTTGGCTGAGATGTCTGGAGATAGCTGGGCTCTCAGCTACACCCTCCCAGGAGTAATTTGAATTGTTCCTTGCAGTGTGTATCCCAAAGGCCAAGGGCCATTGGGTCATGGAGAACAGCTCAAGTCCCCTTGTCCTCAGTTGTTTGTCCCCTGGAAGGGCAGCACACAGGGCAGTGCATCTGTGTCTTGCCCCTGGGTGCTCATCACGCTGTCACTCATGGCAGGACACTGGGCTGGCACAAACGTGCCTCTGTTCTGCAGACACAGGGATGGTGTTGGTCCTTCATCACAGCCCCTCTGGCCTGCTGAGGGGAGGGTTATACCTGCTCTGATCTCCAGCCTGGGTCTGTGTTCTTTAAAATCTCCTGAGCTGGGGGGATCTGGTTACAGCAGCACTGCTGGTGCAGTTGCAATTAGGAACAGTTTCCCTGCAAAGCATTTGAAGAGTATCACGATGGTCCAGAGCTTTGTTTTGCGTCACCAGCTGAGCTTTGTGCTCTTCCAGCTGGCTGTTGTGTAAAGGGAGCCCTCCTGGCACTCATCTCAACCCTCTCCTGTCAACAGAATCGATGGCTTTGTTTGCGACAGCTCCCTGCCCCAGCTCCTGTGGGATGGCCAGGTGACAGCAGTGACTCCCTCTGAGGTTCCCTGGAAGAACCTGGGAGCTGCTGTGGTTTCCTGGTGTCCCTCGGAGATACCACCCCAGCAAGGAGGAAGAACAGCTGGAATTGGGATTGCAGCAAGTGCACTCCATCGGAGAGGGAGAATTTGTCATGGAAAAGTTGTTTGATTTTTTTGACAGTTTTGGTTTGGGTTTTTCTTCTCTAAAATGGGGAGCCCATTAAAGGTGGAGACATGTACAAACTGTTCCTTGGGCTTCCCAGCAGGTAAAATGAAAAGCTGAGGCCAGTTCTACACTGGAAGTGCCGGTGGAACGTGTTGGCAGTGCATTTTCTTGTGCGCACGTGGCTCCATCACATGTTTTAAATAATAGATGATTTGCGTGCAAGGAGTTGTTGGGGTTTTTAATTAATCAGTAGATCCCAGTTTAGCAGAGCCCATCATCACTGGGGAAACTGAGCCATGGGACTGCCAAAGGATGGGCTTGCAGCTACTGGAGTCAGGGATAAGGCTTGGGGCCACCGCAGATTGAGTCCACGTGCGTCAGAGATCTGATTAAATCGGGAGATTTGCATGTTTGTTAAGCTAAGACAGCTTGGTGACTTTGACCAGTAGTGAGGTGGATTTGTTGCCGGAAGGTTACGGTGTCCAGCTGGACTGGGTGGCAAAAGGCAGCTCTGACAAATAAAAAACATGGGTTTGATCAATATCAAAACAGCAGGAGACTTTGGCCATGGAAAATACTGAAATATTTTACTGAAAATACTGGGTTTGCTCTGTGGTGAAAGCAGTGGAGGCTTTAAACACCAACACTCGTGGGTTGTGTGTTTTATTCCAACCTCAGGATGCTCACAGTGAGAACTGGCTAGGCATTTTCATCTTGGGACATAGAAATAGGTGTTTTATCAGCTGGGGTGTGACATGTCAGGCAACTAGAGACAGGTGATACCGGCAAAGGGCAGTTTCTTCACTCCATGTTAATTAATGAGCTGTGCCAAGCCCGGTGGGGGAGCAGGAGGTGAACGCTTCCCACAGAGGGAGTTTCTCGTCTGTGGTTTTCAGGGCAGCGTGGTCTCTGTTGTGCTGGAGGAAGTGCCGCAGGACAACACGGCCATCGTGCTTTGGTGGAGGAAGGGAAGCGTGTCGGGGTGACACACCGCCCGTGTTTCGGCAGAGGGAAGCACTTGGAGCAGCCCAGGGCCTTTGGTGCTCCCCGCTCGGGGTTCCTGCTGCTGTGACCTTCGGAGCCGGGACAGACCCCAGAGCCACGGGCAGCGCGGGACCCTCGCTGCCAGCACCTCCGTTAATTCTTTTATTTGTCAGCCCAGCGGCCGCTGGCTGGGTGTGTGCTCACCGGGGGATGAGGGTGGTTTGTGCCCCGGATCCTCACGGGGTTTGGGGGTCAGCAGGGGTCCCTGGCTCCTTGGAGCTGTGCCCTTACAGCTCTGTCCCAGCCCCCCATTACAGCTCCCCCAGCACTGTCAGGCTCCCAGCCCCAGCACCACCCTCACAGCCCCTCATTACAGTTCTGCACAGCCTGTTCCATCTCCCACAGCCCCCCATGACAATCTTCAAAGCCCCGTAATGACCCTCACAGCCCCCCATACGCTTCTCAGAGCCCCCCGTTGTCTCACAACCCCCCCGTGTGTCTGAGTCTCCCACTGCCACAATCCTAATTCTCCCACGTCCCCGTTTCTCACACTCCCGCTCCCGGTTCTCGCAGCCCCCCAGTATTTTCCCCCGATCCCGATTCCCACATCCCCCACCCCGATTCCCGCATCCCCCCGTTT
>NC_031789.1:502529-567015 GCF_001522545.3 Parus major
GGCGCGGCGCGGGGACAGGCGGCGGCAGGGAGCCGGGGCACGGGCGGCGGGCTCACCCCGCGCCGCGCAGCATGGTCCGGGAAACCAGGCACCTCTGGGTGGGCAACCTGCCGGAGAACGTGCGCGAGGAGAAGATCATCGAGCACTTCAAGCGGTGAGTGGGGAGCTGCGAGGGGGGCCCGTCCTGCCCGACCCGCGGTGTGGCGGAAAAACGAGGGGAAAAACGTGGGAAAGGGGGGGTGGAGTGCGCGGGGACGGCGGTTCCCGTGGAGAGGAGGAGGAAAACAGCACTGTAAATAACCCGCGCCATGGCTGGATCGGCGCTGCGGCCGGAGCGGGGAAATACAAAAATGGCTAAAAATGGACCCGAAACGACGGAGCAGCAGCGAGTGGGGCTCGGCGGTCGGCACGGAGCGGATCCCATGCCGAGGATGTCGGGAGGCGCGGAGCCTGGCCGACTTGTTTTCCATTCCTTCTTTATTTATTTATTTATTTTTATTAATTTTTTTAAAATTGTTCAGCACTCGGACTTTTTTTTCTATTTATTTTCGCCTTTTTCACTGCGTTTTCCTCCCACCTGGAGCCGTGGAGGATGCTGCGTGTCCGTGGAGGTGCAGCGAGCTGTGGGAACCTAAGCGCCTGCAGCTGTGAAAACGTGACTCTGGGGAAAAAAAAATAAAAATAATCACACAAACCCACGGAGAAAACACGGGATCCTGCACGCGGGAAGCGCTCTGGACTCCTTATATCGTGCTTGGTTGTTTTTTCCTATTTTTTTTTATTTTTTTTCTATTGGTTGTTGTTGTTGCTGCATAGGTTAATCCCGCTCATAAGGAAGTAGTAGCTGTTTGCATGGTTGGGTTTTTTTCCTCCTCCCTCCGTCTTTCCCTGCGAGGAGGAGGAGGAAGAGGCTTCTCCCCCGCCGCCTCAGCTGCACCTTTTTCCTGTGGAAATGCTCTCAAGTTGATGCACCCCCACGCTGGAAACTGGTTTTTAGGAAGAAAAAGAGGTAAAGAGCCTTGCACAGCTCATGGCCTCTCCAGGTACTTTGCTTTAATCCCACCAGCAGCAGAAAAAAAAATGGATTTTGAAGCTTCCTTTAATCTTCCTGTGCTGGAAAAATGACGGAGTGCCCTTAATAATGAGTCACCATGGGAAAAATAGATGCGGTGACACCGAGGGGAGAAAAGGAAGGTCCCAGTGCTTCTTCCCTGGTTTCTGGTTGTATGTTGTGGAAGGACTGGGGGTCCTCCATCCTCCTGGCCTCAGCTGCTGCAGCAGCCAAACCCTCATCTCTGCATTGTCATCGCTCTGAAATTGCCGTGTTTTAATCAAGCTTCACCTTTTTCCACCTTTATTATCCCTCTGTGCCCAGAATTCGCCGCTTGGTCAACGCGCGGGATGGTGGATGTGTATCTAGGATGGTTTGTCGTGTCACACAAGTCCAGCTTCAGCGAGCCAGTGCTGTACAAAGCCAGGTTTTGCGGAGAAAAGGCTCGCTCTAGGGTTATTTACTTAATTCCAGCCAGAACTAGCTGAGGGAATAGGCGCTCCGCAGTGGAAATATGACATTCCTCGCTTTTATTTTGTCCAGTCCTCCTCCTTTTCTGAGGTGTATTAAAGGAGGGAAAAAGTTGCTATGGTACTGTTGCTTGGAGATGGATGGGAAAAATGGCAGGCGCTGAATTAATTACCTTTTTTTTGCTTGTTTTTACCTCGGCAAATTGTGATCGGTGGTCTGGGAAGGAGCTCAGTAGCCAGGCATTTCTCCCTGTTTTTCCCGAGTGATTTTTGCCCGGGATTTGCGTGTTTGGATGAGGTCGATGTCACGGCAGTCAGGAGTTAAAACGCGCTTTAACCCTTTGGCTGCCGGTCCTGAAGCAGACGGAGGGAATGACACGCCGCCTCCCAGTGCTCTTGGGGTGTAGCCATGGGATATTTGTGATGGGAAAAGGGCTGAGGGGTGAGCCTGGAGCCGGGGCTCGGTGTCTAGGTGCTCTAGGTGGACAATGGAGCAAGGCTTCCTTTGTATGGCCGTGCTCGCCTGGGGGAAGGGACACGCTGCACAAGGCTCACGGCCCGGTGGGTTTATCCCGAGGGAAGGAAAGCGGCTGCCCTGCCGTGGAGGTGGGGAGGGGAAAGGCTCCCTCCTTGGAAAGGGCGCTGCAGTTGGGAGAGAAAGTCTTTTGGGATGGAGCGGGGCTTGGCAGAGCCCAGTTCCCACCCATCCCCCAGCCTGGGAATAGGGCGAAAGGCGTGCGAGGATCGGGAACCACGGGAGCCGGGCAAGGTTTGGGGGAAAACCGGCTGAAACCTCAGCTGGGCTGAGGCCGGGGATCGCCTCACCCTCCCCGAGCCTCTGTGCCCCTCAGCACAGTGTTTGTTTTTCCACCGTGCTTGGGAAACACTGGCCTGCCCGGATGGAAACCCATTTGCAGTGCTGTCCCTGCTGCAGAAACAACCATCTCGTTCCCAAAGAGGCAAAATCTCCTAAAACTTAAAGCTCCATAGGAGTACGGAGGCTTTGCTGTCTCTCCTTCCCCCTTCACTGAACCATCGGCTGTGGGAACCTTGCCTGGATTTGCAGCCTCCCAAGGAATTCTGTAAAGGGGTGAATTGAGAATTTCGAAGAAATATATGTTTTTATTCTTTTTTCCCAAATGCTTCCGATTGGTTTGTTTAGTTTAGTGAGGTGAATGGAAATAAAACTCCCTGCTGTGAATTCTTCTCTCAAATTAGAGAAGACTGAAGCTGGTCTCTAGAAGCACTGGCTTATATGAGCAGTGCTGTTTTTTTCCTTAAAAGCCCTTTTAAAAATCTGTTTCATTGATAGGAAAGGAGAGATTTTCCATGCATTTAAATGCATTGAAATTGTCTTTCAGTTTCTTACCCCAAATACTCCCTTTTCAAAAATTAATGCTCTGTATTTCCTTTCAACTGAGCTATTAGGGCACCCTGAAAGAGAAGAGCAACCAGTGCCAGGATTGGAAATCCACTGTTCAGGTGGAATAAGTAGTGAATCCAAGTTATGACCTGGGAGATGTGAGCTCAGGGAAGTGGTGGAAGCAGTGGTTTGGGTTCACCTAATTAATGCTGGGAAAAAAACATGTTCACCATCACTGGAACAGATGCTCAGCAGCTTGCTAAATTTGCTTACTAAATATAGTAACAGTTGTCCCCAACACAAGTGCTGCCCTTCCATATTTTTTTCCCTCCCTGTGTTTTCTTCCAGTTATCTGGAAGAACATGGCTTTGTCCTGTTCCTGGTGTTTCAAAGGGCAAAGAGGAGTAAAAGCCTCTTAATGACAGACCATGTGACTGTGGTGTGCAATATCCTGTGCTGGGGGAGAATTAAGGCATTCACAGTGGCAACCAAGTCCAGGAGAAACCCTGGATTTCAGGAAACAAATGCGCTCCTTGAAAATGAATGGAATATATTGCAGATCAAGGCAATCTTGGAGGAGATAAATAACTTTTAAAGGTTTTTTTGGGGTGGGAAATGGGCTTTGTGTGGCTTTGCTGTGTTCCAGTGCCTGTCTCTCAGGAGATGCTTCAGATACTTCCTGGAGAAGTGGCTGGCATTCTAAACATAACTGCAGAAAACCTGCCGTGACAGCGAGTGTCTGTTTGTTTTCAGTAATTCCTAGAGAATATTCAGTCAGTTTGTGAGTAAATGTTTTGTCTTGCTGGGTTTTAGTGTAAATTAGGCCTGGGAGGGTGGAATCTGTGCCTTCTGCTCCGTGTCACCGCTGTGGACTGAGGTGGGGTAGGGGAATTTCGGTAGCTCTAGTGCAGGCTGTGGCTGGGTGAGGATGATGATGGTGATGATGGTGATGGCTGGTGGTGAGGATGATGATGGTGATGGCTGGTGGTGAGGATGATGATGGTGATGGCTGGTGGTGAGGATGATGATGGCCACTGCTGGTGTGGAACACTTGGAGGAAAAACTTCTGTCAGACACTGGCAGGTCTTGCAGTGCCTTCCCATGGGAACTGGCTCGAGTCAGAAGGAATGGTGCTCCCAGTTTTCTAGTAAAGCTCTTAAATGTGTTCCCTGGCGTTCTTTGGTGATCACTGATCAATAAGTCCTTGGGTATCACTTGAGATGCAAACACATGGATGGTTATTCTAACTCGGCCCAACCTATACTGATCTCTATCCAGGTGTGTTTTTATTGTAGGAAAATGCAGAAGTAAGGCCACAGAAGGAATTATTCCTGTTTTGTCTCTTGATTTGTGTCACTTTAGGTATTTTCACAGATGAGATACTGCCTTTTTCAGCTCAGAGCTGTGAAGGAGGGGAGGGTACAGTTTGTGCCTGTGTTTTACTGGAGTGATGTCTAGAATAATGGGTAGCATCAGAACTTGTTTGTGCTGGTTTTACAAACACTTCCAGTAATGTCATCCAGAGACCACTGGTTGGGGGATTAAAATAATTACCCAGAATCAGAAGGGGAGTGCACAGGGCAAGTTCTTGCAGTGGGTTCCAGTGAAAGCCAGCCTCACGAGGAGTGTAGGTTGGTCACCCAGGTGGCTCGCTGGGGTGGTGGTGGTGCTTTTCCATCAGATCTTTAATAATCCTGATCCACAAGTGCCCTCAAGCAGCACAGACACCACATCCATGGCATCCTGGCTTGTTACCCAGCAGTGTCTGCCCACAGCTGCCTCCGAGGGGGCTCAGAGCAGGCTGGGATCTGTGGCTGCTCCACATTCTGCTCTTGAGGTGGCAGCTGCTCGACGCCACACTGGCTGAGGACATGGCTGGGTAATTATTTCAAAGAAACTTAATGAAAAGCCATGAAGAGTGTAGATTTGGACTAAGCTTCTATTAAGTGGTTTTATATGCTGAGCTGTGGTGGAAAGATAAGTTGATGTCACTTGGTCACAAAATTCTGTCATGTGCTGAGCCTGGCTGGCATTGTTTCTTCTCTGAAGCTTCTTCAAAGGTCCAAGCTGTGTTTAGTTGTGATTATTTGTGATTTGATGTGAGCAGCTTCTGTTGTTGAGCTGCTCAGAAGCAATGTTGGCTTTTGGTATTTCTTGCCCTTACTCTAAATTCCTTTGGTACAACAGTAAAATAATCCCTGCAGAGTACAAGAGAACAGATTCATATGTTGAGAATTTACTAGTCCAGTGAGGCATACAAAGGTATTAAATCCATTCATCAGGTCAGAATAGGAGATGAATAAAGGCTTAAATTCACTTTGTTATGGCCTTGTTGACTGTTCTTTTATTCTTCCTTGCTTTTCATAGGCCAGAAAGTCATGCCAAATTCCCTGGCAAATGACTTTATTGACATCTTAAGGTGTGTCCAAAATTAAGTCCTTGTCTTCACTGAGGGCAAAGATGCTGGCTTTCCATAAGAAAGGAAGTAAATATCTAAATGAGTAGAAGGCAGATGTTGGATGAGGTCAGGGTGGACCTGGGGCTCCTCAAGAGCTTTGTTTTTGTGAGCTGATGTGTCACAACTGCAGCTTGTCTTGCTGTTGTGGTGGTTTCGTGCTGCTCTCGGCTTGTGAGGAGGAGAAGGAGATGCCCTTTTGTATGTGAAGAGGCACCTGAGAAATAACAAACATCAAAACTGTGTCCTGAGGATGTCTGCAAAGGGAACTGAGTGGAGCTGAGGGTCACCCTCCAGCTGCTTTGATGCTGCTGAAGGTTTCAGGAGAGCTGCTGTGGGTGTGAGTTGTGGAGCTGCTGCTGGCTTGGATGTGCCCTGGGTTTGTAGCTACCAAAAACAAAAACCAGTGAGATATTTCACTTGTGTTTTTCATTAAGTTCGTTGAACTTGCTAAGGTCTGAGGACACCCTGAAACCAAAAACTGCAAGGACAAACATTCCTAAAGAATGAATTGAGGAATAAACTAGAGAAATGATTGCTCTCCATAATAAGATTCTGAATTTAGCTGCATCTTTGGCATGTTGATTTTGGAATGTTGTGGGAGGAACTGGAGCTTGAGGATGGAAATTCACAGTGTACAACCAGCCTCGGTGCTTTCCTTTGCTCAAGTTTTTGTGGTGTTCTGAAGGCTCCTTGGACAGTTAATGAAAATCAGATAGAAGTTGCTTTTTTCATCAGCCAGGCTACAAGTCAGCAGTGTTTCCCACGTGGTGATTGTACATTCACACACACTAACGTGGAGGTTTCACCTTTCTGCCTTAATGGCAGCTCAGATCTCCTGAAAGCCATGTCCATCACTGTTCTGCAGCAGCACATTCAGAGGTGATGAAGGCTCCTGGACCCTGAGTAAAACACAGCAGCTGCTTTGGTTTGTGCGTTTCCATAGTTATTGTTTAACCTGCTGACTCTCTGTAATCGTCTTGATGTTGTAGACAATAATGTTGGTTGTGGGTATGGTGAAATACACCATATTTTGGCAGCAGTTGAGCTCAGGAAGCATCTCTTCCTCTACATCCTTTCAGACTTTACAGCCCCTGGCTTGGCTGCAGTTAATTTCTTGCCTGGCTTGTGTCAGTCTGATTTTTCAGCTTAAAGGTGAAGCTGGTCACTGAAACAACATAAAACGAGGAAGCAGCTTTCCCAGCAGTTGTGTTGGTGTATTTGGTTGTGTGGTATATCCTTGAACCCTTTGAAGCAAGAGGAGCCCTCTTGCTCTGGTAGTACGTGTTCTCCTCCAGCTCCAGCTCTGCTCGAGGCTTTGGTGTCCTTTAAGTCGGCTCATAAAACCGAGGTGTGAAATCTCACCTGTTGTTGCCATGAAACTCAAGTTTCCAGCTCAGCTTTGCAAAACCTTGGCTTTGAGTTGCCCTAAAAGGAAAGCCATTAAAGTCTGAGTGGTTCAGGAGCTCTGGAAAGTCCCAGGCTCTCTCCTGTGGAGAAAGCGCCTGGAGCGCAGGGAGTCACTGCAGACAAAACACACCCGAGTGTGTGCCAGGCTCTTGCCAGGCTCTTGTCAGTGGGGAATATTATTTTCCTTGGGCTGACACCTGGCTCACGCTGAGGACTGTGCTGCCAGTTGCTTTAGTCACAGGGACAAGCACTTTCTCCAGGGCCATGGAAGCGGTGAGTCAGGAATTTGCACATCTGTGTTTGGTGACTGGCTGGTGTGGCAGAGCAGGAGTGGCTGCACTGCCTGGGAACTGCCTGCTCTGCCTCCCTGCTGTCAGGATCCTCACCAAGGCATTGCTGAGCTTCTGTGGTTGGGGATTTGACTGAGAGCTCTTGGCTGATTTCTGTCAGAAATGAATTTCAGGTTGTTGAACCCATGGGCTGAACTGAAGCTGGTCACTTGTTCAAAGCCAGTTGAAGCGTGAGGGGGAAGAGCAGTTCCATCACTTGAGGTGGTCTCAGAGACTGCTGATAGATGAACATTTTTTTTCTTCTGAAGTACCATTTTCTGGAAAGCATACAAAACCTTGGAGAAGACCTTGTAAATGTCTGTTGCTGGAGAAGTGTGTACCAGTGGGACCAAAACTTGAAGATGATCCACATCTCAGGAGCTCTGCAGCGTGGCAGGGAGACCATACTGTTGTGACTCTGCATTTTCCTCCATCTGCTGCTGAATACGTGCAAAGCAGAGCTTGGAGAAGCAAAAGTGAGATGGGGAATTACCCTTTCATGTAAGAATGAAAAAAAACTTGATTAACCAAGAGATTCCCCTCCAGTTGCGATGCAGCGTGTTCTTAACATCAAATCCAAACAAATCCTAAAATCAGTTGCACAAAAGAACAGGCTTGAGCAATTCCCGTGCAGAAAGCATTGAACATAGCCTATCACCACTGGTGTTTTTGAAACAAATCTGCAGATTATGCTTTAAGCTGGAAGAAAAAAAAAATGCCCTGGAGATGGAATTGGGTGGCTGTGTGTGTAGGAATGTGACGGTGTGCATCTGTGGAGGTTGGGGATGAAGAATCACAGCTTGCCGTGCTTGAGACAACACAGCTGAACATGCAGAGTTCGTACATATTTCTGTAACCTTTCCTTGCTTCTACAAATAGTGATATTTATTCTGCTTGGAGAGCAGATTGAGGTATTCCTGCCATGTGTATATATATCTTCCCTAATCAATATTGAACCCATTTGCCAGTTTCAGCTAAACCTGAGGGCGAAGGGGATATTCAGTCTCAGAGACACGATGTTCCTTTGAGTTTTGTGAAAACAAGCGGTTTTAATAGAAGAGAGAGACCTGATTAGCGGCCCCATGGAGAGAAAAGCTGCAGTGAGAGCACAGCCCTTATTAGACATTAAAGAATCCACATGGGAAAGAGGTGTTCCTGACCGTGGGAAAAGCTGCAGTGGGAACTGGCAGTTATTGGACGCCGGAGAATTCGACCTCGAGACACGCATCCGTAAGAAATGAGTCTTCATTAGTTCTGCTCACAAAGCCACTTGGATTTTTTTTTAAATAATATATATACCCAGAAGTTATGGGTGCTTCCATGCTTTTCCTAGATTGTTCCAAAGCGAAATCTAGGAGAAGTGCCTTAGTAGGCGACTTTGTCTGTCCTGGCTGGCTGAGGTGGCTGTGCTCCGGTTTCCCTGGCAGCTGGAAGTGCCTGATGTTGTGTTGAGCCTCTCGCTGCAGCAGTGGAGCTCAGCCTGGGCTGATGCAATGCTGGCTTCTCCTGGCGCTGCTGGCAGTGGAACTGCTGACTGGGTGGGGAGGATATTAAATGTCACCCAGTGAGATGTTGCACGGAGTGCTGAGAGGCGTTTTTATTCATCCAGCTTCGTGTAATCCCCATGTCCAAAGCATGGGTTTGGCTTCCCTGTGCTTCTCTTTTCCCTGGTTTGAGAGGTTGCCAGGACTCCTCCAGGGGGCTGTTCTGTGTCCTGGGGGTCTTACAGTGGAACTGGTCAGTATTTTAAGGAAAGGGTGCAATGCACCTGTATTCACATGTGACCTGATGCGTGTTGGCTGCAACAGCTGATCTGTGGCAGAAGTGGTTGTCATGGGGGTTGCAGAAAAATTTCTTGGTGTCTTGACTCTTGGATGAAATCGTTGCTACCAAAAGTGACAGCTGTGAAAACGCAGGTTTACATATTTGGTTTCTTCCCTCTATGGTACATAATAATTCCATTTGTATATTAATACTTCAGCAGTATCCAAAAGGTCACTTTGCAATAAAGACATAAATAAAATGTCTTCATTAGGAATCACTCTTACTTGGGGTCTTAAAATGGAGCATTTGGCTGAGCTGTAAAGCAAGAGGCAGGCACTTGTTCCAGCATGGAGTTATCTCCAGACTATCTGATCTGTTGAGCATGTTGCTCCTAAATACCAGAGGTATCAGGAGTATCACTGAATGTGCCTATGCTAGCTTTTTAGTTCCTACTTTGTCATCTCTTAGGGAGGGATTATGAGTGCAGACAAAGCCGTAGCTGTTTTCTGTGCGTGGCAGGAACACGTGCTGTATCTCATTAACAAAACCCCTGCTTGTAGTCGGGAGTTGGGAGATTTCCCATCCAGTGCTGCTGGGGGCCAGAGGGAGCTGCCAAGTCCAGTGGGGTCCAGGTTTGAGTGTTTTAGGTGTTGGGGCAGGAGGGTGGAAATAGGAGTGTTGTGCTCAGGATTCACCCCAGGATTGTCTGGCTGAGTTCTGTAACCTGCTTGATTGTTTCTGCTCCTAAATTTTGACGTTTCCCTGAAGATCTTTATTACTAGAAGAAGAGCTGCAGACAATGCCCTGAAGAATGTTGTTTTTCTCCCCCCAAAGGTCACAGAGCCAATAAAGATCACTCTAAACAGGTTTTAAAGCATCTCAGATTGTAATCTAGAAAATAATGGGAGCTTGGTAATTAGGGCATGTTTCTGAATCATTGTTGTCACAAGGGCTGTTCTTGGTGTGGCTTGAAAACCAGAGCTCCTTGTGATATGTGGAGCTTTTATTTTGCTTGGCACAGGGAAGGTGAGGGATTTAAAAGATGCACATCTCCTGGATTTGTCACTCATGGATGAGCTTTCCTACTTTGATCGTCCAGAGTGCTGTCCCAGCCACTCACTGTGTCTTATCTTTATAGACAGAGCAATTTATCTGCACCAGTGCCCCCAGCACAGGTGAGAGACGGGAGGAGCTGGAAACCTTTGCCCAGCAGGAGATGATGGTATGTGTTGCCATTATGGAATCATGGCACAACTGGAGTCATGCAGTGAATGACTTCTTCAGAAGGAATTGGCAAGGAAGGAGAGGTGGTGGAGTAGCCCTGTGTGTTAGGAAGTGTTTGGATTGTCTAGAGCTTAATGATGATGGTGACAGGGTTCATTGTTTATGAGAAAGAAAGGTGGGAAGGCTAACGAGGAAAATATCCTGGTGGGAGTCTGTTCTAGACCTCCCAACCAGGAGAGCAGTTTCATCTGAAGAGACACATGAAATATCCTCTAAGCAGCTGAGAGAAATCTCATGATAACTTTTGTTCCTGTGGGGGACTTAACCATCCCAGGTGTGTGCTGGAAATACAGCAGAGGGGAAGCAGGGAGGTTTGTGGAGTGTGGGAAGGACACGGTTGGTGAGGGAGCCAGCCAGGACTTGCTATCAAGTTGTCCACAGTCAATAGTGCTCCTGGTCTGCCCTGAGTGCAGCTCCTGTCAGGCAGTCCTACAAAGTGAAATGGTTGTGGCTCAACAGGTGACAGTTCCCCACGTTTGTCAGACCTGATTTTAAGTGTAGTTTTCCAGGATAGTGGAATTTTGCTTGTTTCTATCAAGACTTATCTCAATGAATTGGAATTATTATTCCCAGCCCCGTGCATGCTCTTCTCAATGGTCTGTCCTTAATTTTGCTGTCTGCTGCACATTGCTAACTGTATTAATGAAACAGTCAGTGCAGTTTTGAGTGGTTTTTGTTTGGATGCCTTGATTTTTCTGTGTCTCTCAATCCTCAAATCTTTCCTGCCAGGCATGTGATGATACTGTCAGATTTTGAGTAATGCTCTGCATTACTTGAGGCACAGTTTAATTCCAAAGGCTTGTGCTGCTCAGGTCTGAAGGTAGTGAAATACCATCTTATATCATTCTACGTATGAAATTCCCTTTTTAAAAAAAATGACAAGTGTGTATATAAATTTTGTGGCATTAAAGCACGTGGCTATAATGAATATGAAGCTTGGAACATGGTGGGATATAATTTCCTTAGGATAAATGTGTTTGAACTGCTGCATATTTCATTTATTGTATCACTGCCCTTGTTGTGATTAGTTGTAGTGCCATAATCTTTTCAAACACCCGTTCTCTTTGTGTTCCTGGCTCAGGAGCTCTCTCAGTGGTGACCATTAAACACATTTTGTGGTGGGAGCAGGTGGGAGGTGCTCACTGTGCAGTTCCTGCTGGGAGCTGGTGGTACTGGAGGCTGGTGCTTAGCTCCAGACGGGATTTCTGCAGGATAGCTGTGTCCCTGGGGCTCAGTGTCCTGCTGCTGGAAAGATCCCAGTGTGGTTGGTGCTGCTCTTCAGGGTCTTATTTTGGCTTATCATGGCTGGGAAGTGACTGCACGTGCTGTTGTGGTGGGCCCAGTTTCTCAGGCTGTGAAATGAGTGTCCACGGTAGCAGAAGGCCCTAGAACTGAGGGCTCCACAGATATCCATCAGCCTGGCTGAAATCCCCCGTGGAGGGTGGTGGCATCCTGCTTTCTGAAGGTTTAGTATCTGCACATCCTGGATTTCCCTGTACCTGGAGCAGACCTGCTTTGTGCAGGGGGAATGCAGGGCTGGAGTACCCCTAGCGTGGGGTGTTTGGATTGATTTGGTGTCAGGAATAAGGAGAAGAGGCACAAACATCTGGTGAAGTATTATTTCAGGACACATTATTTTGTTATGAAATAACAACAAAGACAGAGGAATGTGATTGGCCAAGGAAAGCTTCAAGCTGTGCGAGCATTTTACTGAATAATGCAGGCTGGGGCTTGCTGGGGTTATATAATCACAGAGGAGGAAGGAGTTTGAGTGTGGCACGGCAAAATCAGCCGAGCTTTTCAGATGGTTAAAGATACCTGACTGCAGTCAAAGGGAACCTGAGTGAATACAAAATACTCGGGTGTCCTGCTGTATTGGAGCAGCTTGTCAAATCGTGCTTCTAATGGGCAGAAACAGAAAAAGCTTCTGCATTATTCTGGGTCCTGCAGTGTCTGTTACATTTAGTAGTACGTGGAATGGAGCACGGTGCCAACTTCTAAATAAAAATGCTGTGAAATTCCTTAGGCCAGGATATAGCTGACCTGCAGAACTCTGCAGTGGTGAAGATGGGTGGGGATGAAAGGTCTTCACAAGCTTGTGGGGAGCACAGCAAGAGAAATAGGAAGATGCTGTGATTTAAAGTGGGATTTAGTATATATTAAGAACAAATCTCCCTCACTTCAACCCACCTTTTCTTATCATGTACAGATCGTCCTATCAAGATCCTAATCAGTTGATAGAATATTGCAACTAAACAGTAAGGTTTGCTTACTACACAGTTGCTGGCTGGTGTAACGTGTGCTTTGTTTAGATTGGTTTTGCACAGCAGGAAGAGTGTTGGGAGTGAGCAGCCGAGCTGCAGTGGTTTGTTAGAGCTGGGGGGAGATGGAGGTGCTGGTCCTGGGGCAGGGAGGGCTGCAGGCTGTGGGATGCTTTTGGCTGTGCCAGGCTGACATGTGTCTCCAGGGGAGGAGGAACCAGCCCGGCCCTGCACTGCCTGTGCTGTGTCCTGCTTTGGGAGCGGGGGAAGCAGCCGTGCCAAGAGCCCAGAGACATTTCAGCTGCTTCAGTATAGAGGTGCTTTGATCCACAGTGAATAAACCGATAATGCTTAAATTATGAATTCCTTTTCTTTGTCTGAAAAGCTGGATTAGCGTGGCTTTGTTCGAGCTGTGATTATTGGGCAACTTTTTTCTGCAAGGGCTGCTCGATGTGTGTTTACAGGCGGATGCTTCTGTCGCGCTGTGCTGGTGGAGGGGCTTGGTGACAACAGCTCCTGCACATCCTCATCTCCTCTGCTTCAGGGACTGCAAACCTCCCCAGAAACCCGGCCTCGGCTGCCTTTGTTACAGTGCGGAGCTAATGATTAATCTGCGGGAGCTGTGGACAGAAAGAGGCACTGAAAGGCCTTGTTTTTGTTGGAGCCTGCAGCGGGAGCCGAGCGAAGGCACCTCTTTGTTTGTGTTGGTCTGGCAGCGATTGCGGAGCGCAGCCTTGGGAAGGAAGGGCTGACGCACAGGTGGAGCGCTACAGGCGAGGGCTGCGAGGAGCTGTTCTGCCAGTGCTACCAAAGGTCGTGGGCACGCCTCCCCTGGCCTTTTGTCCCCTCTTCCCAGCCCTCCGGAGGGACAAAGGTTGTTTTTCGGAGCGTGTTCATCTCGCCTCCAAGGTGCTGTGGCCGCCTGTCGTCCCCAGCCCTTCAGCAAGCGTGTGTTTTTCCCGTGTAACACGAGTGTGCTGCAGTGAAGCCATGCGGTGATGCAGCACTGCAGATCTCGCTCCTCTCCCCCTGCTCTCCTCCCGGCAGCATCTGCCAAGACAGGAGCAGCTCGGAGAGCCGCCAGTGGGTGCGGCCGGCCCGGATCTCCCGCACATTGATCCTCGCCCTGGGGACTGAGCCATGTCTGCAGCCCTTGGGCAAACCTTCCCTGCAGCGCTCGGGGCTCTCTGCTCCTCGCTTGGCTTTCATCCCCCTTGTGCTCCCTTTCTCCTCCTCTCCTCTGCCCCCCTCGCTTTCAGCAAAGGAGATTGCCACAGATTATCCTCAGGGCTGTCAGGGGTACGGGGCAGGACAGCAAGGCACAGATGGATTTGTGTATCTGGATAACGGGGGATTAACAGGCGCTGTCTTGGAGTGCAGTGATTTAGCACCGTGGCTGCAGTGTGATACAGTAGTGGTCTCCCCCATCCATTTCTTATTTAGGAAAAAAAATAATTTAATAACCAAAGTACACTTCTTCCAGTGTAAAAATTCATATTGGGAAGAGACACACCTTTGCTGGGTGGTTTTTGTGGTAGGTGGGGACCTTATGATATTGGTGTTTTGTATCCTCTCTGCTTTCTGGGCAGCATGAGCTCAGATATTTGAACATTTTGAACACACTCTGCATCTTCTGCAGCAGAAGAATGACCGAGTTCTGACTGTGTATGTATAATAACATGTGTGTGGTAGGATTTCAGAATTAGGCAGTAATTGTCAAGGTGGGGAGCCTGCAGTCATTGAGACTCCAGCTCTGATGTCAGTGGCTGCCAGGACTTCATGTGAGGTGGGCCATGGTGGCTGCACTCACAGGACAGCCAGGATTTTAGGGATATCCTTATCAATAGTATCTTAATCCTATTCTGCCCTGAAGATTGAAGGCAAATATGGGCTCATGTTCCAGAAACTGAACATGTAAACACAGTCAGCAAAAGGAAAGTGTGTGTTCTAACCAGTCATTTTGGAAAGTATGTGGTTTAGATATGCGGGTTGAAGTCCATCTTTGCAGAGAACTGGCACTGAAACCTGTTAAAGGGTGATCCTAAACTAGGATTCCTAATTACTTTCCATACTTTTTGTCACATTCATTCATGGCACAGACATTTTCTCAAGCAGGTTCTTTCCTGAACCCCAGAGCCTTGTGGATTGGGAAACTGCCAAGAATGAACATCCCTTTGCTGTACCCAGGGGCACGAAGGTGACAAGCTGAGCCCTGGACAGCCGAGAGGCAGGAACGTGTCTCCTGCGTGACCGTGTTCTTTCTTGGACAGTGCTCTTGTTTGTGCACACAGCCGTGTTCACTGGAGTGTAAACCAGGGAAAAAGGGCTCTAAATCCAAACCAGGTTACATGGAAGTGTAGTAGGTCAGGCTGGAATGAGAAGGCAGCAGTCAGCGAGGCAGGTTTTCAGATCGTATTTAAGGATTAGTCATCCAACAACAATGATGAAATTGTAAGGTGTAGCAAAAGGCAGGCATGAAAGCGAGGCAGCGCTGGGATCTGACAGCGTGTGTGCCTCAGCCTGGTGCTTGTATTCCCTTCTCCCTGCGTGTGTGCCTGACAACAGTTCTGCCTGTGTAAGGTCTGTTTACATCTTCCCGGCCTTGTGCTGCCTTTGTGCATAGAAATTTTTCCACAATAATTCTCCATGGAGTTTACAAATACTTCCTGATTAGCTTTTTTATTTGTGTGTCCCTTTCCTCATGTCGGCACATTCAAAAATACACTTTTTGCCTTTCCTTGTCCTGGATTACCAACTGCAGTTCAGAGCTTTTCCCTGCTTTGCTCAGAATCTTTTGGCTGAGCAATCTGAGCACCCAAACCCTGCAGTTGTTGGCTGTTAAAACGTCACTATGCTCATCCCACCCAGCTTGTCCTTTCTGCTGTGAGTGGATGCAAGTTATTTAAATATGTTTTTACATCTTGTTTCCTTGTGTACACAAACATGTTTGGGTTTATTTTTATTTTGCATAGACATTTACTCATCCATAAGTGCCAGTGTTGCAGTTACTTAACATACATTACGTAGGGTGGTGTCACATTCCCTCTGGCATTTCCCAGCTCCTGTTGGGCAGCTGGGTCTGGACTGGGGGTGGGAGGCTGAACCCCAGAGCAGCAGCTGGGTCTGGGGGTCCCTGCTGCCCCCCTGTCCTGTCAGCTCTGCTGGGTCTGGGGGTCCCTGCTGCCCCCCTGTCCTGTCAGCTCTGCTGGGTCTGGGGGTCCCTGCTGCCCCCCTGTCCTGTCAGCTCTGCTGGGTCTGGGGGTCCCTGCTGCCCCCCTGTCCTGTCAGCTCTGCAAGTAAGTGGCTTTGAGATCAGGAATGAAGATCACAGTGCAGACTCTGGGTTAAATTCAGATCAAAGTAGTGGAATTGCTGTGTCAAGGTCATTTGTCTCCTAAGAAAATTGTTAGCTGTCTGTATTTCTCTTTGTGACACCGTTTTGTTTCAATTGTGCCTCTTTAATTGTGTCAGACTAATGATGTGCAGGGTGCTCTGGTTGTGAACACCTTTCTGTTTCTTCAGCTGCTGCTGCTCTGTTGCTATAAAAAGGGTGATTTCATTGTAGGCTCTTCACACTGCTAGAGAGGAGTTGAAATGTAACCATGGAAAGTTTAAATGGCTTTTCCCCCTCTCCAAATGGCTCTTCCCCTCTTGGTGTCTACCAGTGATTGATTTTCCTGGCACAGGGGAAGGGGTGAATGGTTGGATGTTGATTTTTGCAGGAGGCAATGTTATTAAACATGGTCTTTTCCCACCAGCACTAACGTGTGTGCTCTGCTTTGCTTCTCTTCCAGATATGGACGTGTCGAAAGTGTCAAAATCCTCCCTAAGAGGGGGTCGGAAGGTGGAGTGGCAGCGTTTGTGGATTTTGTGGACATCAAAAGTGCCCAGAAGGCACACAACTCTGTCAACAAAATGGGAGATAGAGACCTACGGACGGATTATAATGAGCCAGGAACCATTCCCAGTGCTGCACGGGGATTGGATGATACAGTTTCCATAGCATCTCGTAGTAGAGAGGTTTCTGGGTTCAGAGGAGGTGGTGGGGGGCCCACTTACGGCCCCCCACCATCACTTCATGCACGGGAAGGACGTTATGAGCGGAGACTTGATGGGTAAGTTCCAAGGTTTCTCTAGGCAGGTATTTTGTATTTGATATGGTGAGAAACACAAACTCGTATCTAGGGCCCCCAGATGGATTTAAAATTTTGGGAATTATCTATGTTTCCTATTTTGGGTTGGAAACGGAAGTGATTTCTATCCCAGTGGCTGGTACCTTGTGGATCCATAGAGGATGTGTCCTGCAGCTGGTTGGATATCTACCTACACTTGAAATAAGGTGGTTTTAAGATGGAAGATTTCCTTTGGCCAGCATCGATATTGGAGTTACTCTTTTCTAGAAGTAGCGATCCCATTTCTTGGATAATATTAAGGCTTTGCTGGATGTATCCCTGCTGCCAGATGGAGCTATCTTACTCTACAACATGTGGTGAAGTTCTCTGTGGAGTATCTTCGGAATACTAGAACCTAGAATTCGGTGAAAGCTTGATGCCTAGCTCTCAGTTCTCACTATATGCAGCGGGTATGTTAATTGGATTGTCACCACAAAATTCATAGTAGACTTTAATGGTGCGGCCCCTTGGATTCTACCGACAACACTTAGCCATGGAAATAACGCTTGGATGGAGAAGACCGAAGGCAGCTTGTGATGGTTCCATTTTGGATCTACATCATTTCCAAGTTATTGGGATTATTCTTTCTGATGGTATTGGCAAAAAGAGATGACGGACATTACTAAATTTTGGAAATTATAGTTTATTTTTTTTTTAAAGATGGGATAAGAACTACTGCCTTGAATTTATTGGATGGTATACAGTCAAGACGCCAGTAGCCATGGGGAGTGGATTACTATCTAGTCTCTTAAAAAGCTCTCTGCTGCTCCACATTAAACATACTTTAGCTTTAAGGACGTGGTGCTAATACCCGTTTGTGGATACACCAGTGAGACGTGACTGGGCTGGATGGTTACCAAGGCGGCCAGAGGATGCCTGCTGGCAGCAGCGTCAGGGCCCTCGGGCCTCGGGGGATCTTCTACCAGCTGCTTGATTCAGACTTAGGGCTGGAAATTAAAATTATGGATCTATTTAAGTGCCTTCTGTCTCAAGAAAGAAGTCTGGGGGTTTCAGAGTTACGGTTTCAGTCTGGGACTACTTCCGTCCAGTGGATTTTTTTTTTTGTGTCCTGTCACTAAGATTTTTTTTTTTTTTTCTTGTTGGTTCATCTAAAATATCATTTGACACCCTTGCCCATTAAGAAGGTGGATTACCCCTGTAAGAGGGGCCAAAATTGGGGAAGTTATGTTCACAATTCTCTCCCTAGATTTAATTGGGAATATAGGTCGTGTTCCCACACTTGGAAAAGGTTGGTATGTCCTGCCCTGTGTATATTAGCCCCTCTCCTAACCCAAGTCAAACCCTCTCTTTCCACTAACTCCAGTAGCACTTAGTACTAATAGATAAATGAAGAAAGCACTGTAGCCAGTAGCTGCTCAGCTCTGCTTCCTCTGTCTTCTGTGTCCTTCTCATGGATAAGGATTTGTTCTTTCTGTCAGCTCTGTAGTAGTAACCCGCTAGAAAATACTGCTTTTTCTCTGACCTCATTAAATCAGCTGTCACTGATTAACACTTTAGGATGCTAAATGCAATAGTTTGTTAAATTGTTGATCTTGGTCCTTCAAAAGGGGGAAAAAAAGAACCAAAACAGAGACACATTTCTGTGCCAGATTCTGAAATAGCTTTCAAAATTCCATTGTTGCAAGCAAGAGGTAATGGAAATAGAAATGCAACAATGAATTTCAAACAGATGTAGAAGTTAATGACATTCTCTTGCTCTGGTTAAGTAGTTTTTTATATATAATTTGAGAGAAAAAAATGCAGGCAAGATGTGAAGGAACCCTATAGAAAGCTTGATATGAGTTACAGTTTAACAAGAGAAAGTGAATATATTGAGAGGATTAAGGATCTAGTGATTCATTGGAGAAGGAATGGAAGGCACTTCCTGAGATGGTAATCGAAAAAAGATTCAAATCCCATTTTCAGTTTATAAAAGATCCCTGAAATATTTCTGCCTTTCGAACTAGGGCTGTGATGCAGGAGAGGAGGAGGAGGAGGCACAAGGCAGAATTGGGTTATTTGGATTCAGGGGATTACTGAAGTGACTCATAACAGATTCTGAAGGAAGAACCTGAGAGAGAAGGTTGAAAAAAAGGTTGAAATGTCCTTCATTAGATGGATAATGAATTTTTAAATTAACTTTGGCTACCCTGATATATTTAGAATTTTAGAAGTAGTTTTTAAATGTTCAATGTTGTAGCCATTATGGATCTTCCATTTTGTGGATGTAACTAAGATGTACCATCCTAATACTTGTCTAAATTGGAATACTCAACTATTTGTAGTGTTCCTTTATATGTCAGTTTTATTGTCTCTTTATTTGAGAGATCACACTAACTCAGAACATCACCGAGCCTTTCTCAATTTAAAGTGTTTGAAACACTGAAATTAACTGGACTGTAGCTGCTGAAAAAGAGCAGCTTGTGCAGATAGAAATTCTGTGATTGCAGCAACAGCAACAGTCACAACAAAAACCCCTCCTAAAAATTGGGTTCCCAGTCCTTGTGTAAGGTCTTAGTATGTTCTGGGGACCTTGCAGCATCCTTGCAGCTCCAGCATCAGTAATGGAGATGTTTCTGTAGTGTCCACAGCTTTTACAAGAAATGAGTGTAGCAATCTGGTCAAAGCAAAAATTCCCTCTAAGAGGGTGAAGTAATTTAGAACAGCAACAAGAACCCCCCCTAATTTTCTGGGAATTCTCTATGGGTTATGCCACCCCTTTTGAAAGCAGCTTCTCACCTCTGGGTCATGCTTTGCATGGAGGCTTTCATGGCTACAGCCCAATTTGTGATGCCATTTTTGCAGAAGGATAATTACAAGAGCTCCAGTAATTACCAAATTTCAAATAAAAAAATTAATTTTGAAGCTCTTAGGCAAAAATGGAGAGAAAAAGAATAAGTTAATGATGATGTCCACAAACGTGAAGTTTTTCTTGCTTACGGAATTTAAAAGAAAAAGAACAACTGAAATGAGGATTCTGCGTGGGAAAGCAGAAATTTTTCCTGTGCAGACAAGTTGCTGGTCATGAAAGCCCCATATTGTGATTAAACCAAAGCGATTGCTCAGCTTGATCGTATACAAATATAACTTTGGAGTCAAGTAAAACGTTTTGAAGTTTGTCATTGTTTGCTTGATAGGTTATTGCTGGTTAGTGGAGAAGCAGTCGCAACAATAAGTCGAGTGCTGCCGTGAATGTTTGCATGATTTGCTTTTAGTTGTGCCTGCCCCTTTCTGATGCAATATTTTTCCCCCTTCCCAAATGCAGGGCTTCAGATAACAGGGAGCGTGCTTATGAACATAGTGCCTATGGACACCATGAGCGGGGGACGGGCGGATTTGATCGGACGAGACATTACGATCAGGATTACTATAGAGACCCTCGGGAGCGGACCTTACAACACGGGCTCTATTACACTTCTCGGAGCCGAAGCCCAAACCGTTTTGACACTCACGACCCCCGATACGAACCTAGGGCCCGGGAGCAGTTTACATTGCCCAGTGTGGTACACAGGGATATCTACAGGGATGACATTACACGGGAGGTACGAGGCAGAAGGCCGGAGAGGAACTACCAGCACAGCCGGAGCCGCTCGCCGCACTCGTCGCAGTCCAGGACGCAGTCCCCGCAGCGCCTGGCCAGCCAGGCCGCCCGGCCCGCACGCTCCCCCAGCGGCAGCGGCTCCCGGAGCAGATCCTCCAGCAGCGACTCCCTCAGCAGCAGCAGCAGCACCAGCAGTGACAGGTAGGTCCCTACACGGGTCCCGGGGTGTGAGCCCGAGCTGTTCCGTGGCAAAGCGGTGGTGGTTGATGTAGAAGTCGCGAGTGAAATGTAGAAAGGCTGGGTTGGCAGCAGGGGTTGTGTTCCGTGATGGATCCCTGCAGCACCCCTGAGATGGTGGCTGGGCAGAGCAGGGATGTGCAGACACAAGGCCTTGCTGCCCGTGTGCCTGCAGAACGGGGTCGCTTCTATTTGCTTCAGTGAGAGGAAAAGCAATTTCTGAGGTTTTTTTTTACAGACCACACTTCAACATACTTTGGGAAATGATAAGTGGTATTGTTCTGTTTCTTCTTGTTCCCTGACACCGCTGACATTCACAAGGTTGATTTGTCACATTCCCATTTTTTCCCCCTGCTGCCTCACAGCAAAAATTGTAGAATTGGAAGACTTAAGAAATAACCCAAGTTTGCCATTCCTGGGGATGTGTTTCCCGTGTCCTTGGTTCTGCAATAGCTCTGTATTTGTGTGGCTTTACAAAAGACCTACAGGGGAGAAAAGAAGGTGTTAGAAAATCACTGATTTCTTGTAATAATTTTTAAATTCATGTTGAAGTGCCTCTCTGGTATTTGGTCTTTTAAGAGTAAATTCACCCTAAGAGTGGAAACCACAAAGCTACAGTTGCACCCATAAATGTTTTATGCTCTTTGGCGAAGAGCTCTGCTCTTCAGGAGGGTTTGCAGAGTTGGCAGTGTTTCCTTTGCATACCAGGTCTTTTCTAAAACTAAAAATATTCATTAAGTAAATAAGTGTACCAGTAGAGTGTTTGATTTCACAAAGGCCTGGAGTGCCAGGACAAGGGGGAATGGCTTCCCACTGCCAGAGGGCAGGGTTAGATGGGATTTGGGGAAGAATTCCTGTGTGTGAGGATGGTGAGGCCCTGGCTCAGGTTGCCCCATTCCTGGAGGTGTCTGAGGCCAGGTTGGACGGGCTTGGAGCAACCCAGGGGTGGAATCAGGTGAACTTGAAGGTCCCTCCCAGCCTGTTGTAGGATTCTGTGAATAACACTGTGAATGGAATTTTACCACTGGCAGAACTCTCTGACCAAGGGAATTATTCTCACAAAATCTTACCTTGAATGTGGAACCTCCTGGAAGGGTGAGAGGGGCTGACACTCATGGGAAGTGTAGAGAAGGGAAGATGAGGAAATCAGTGTCTCCTCTTCTGACTGCCCCACCCCCTCATGTCTAAAGAACCATGCAAGGATTTATTTACTTCTTTTAATTATTGTTTGCTCCTCCTGGATTTAGAAATCCAGGTCCTGTCTCGGCTGGAGAGCAGGTGGAGATTTAAGACAACTTTCAGGCTGCTTTAAGCACTTGTTTATTTCCAGCACCTCTCTCAATGAGAGCTTTATCATTGCTTGAATAAAGACAATCCTTTGTCAAAGATTTTCCACAATTATTACAGCTCAGAAAATCTGTGAGACTTCCAAAGGTCTCAAAAAAATCCTGCAGAAAATGGATTGAGGAGGGCTGGTTACATTTAAGGTTTAATAAAAAAATCTCAAGCAGAGGAAGAAGAAAAAAATCCCTAAACAGAGTGCTTCTCTGCTCCTTGTGGAATGAGAAAGGCGTCCAAGAAACTCGTAATATTTATAAAATGTCATTGTTGGGATGTTGAGGCAGGATGAAATTCTGTTCTGAATTTGAGAGGACTGAATATGATCCCACTGGAACCAAGCTTTAAGATTTAACGAGAAGAAAAGCAGTGTCTGCTGTGCTCGAGCATTTCATTTTCTTGGCAATTTCTAGTTGTAATAATGGAAAAGTAGACGATACTCTGGGAGGAAATAAAACATTTTTTTCTTATTAATACAATGAAATCAAACTCAGTCGAGCAAGTAATGGAATCTGGTGGATTGTATATTTAATTTTGAAGGATCAGAAAAGAGTTTTACATGTTTCTCAGCAATCAGTTAGATAATAATAAACATTTAACTCTTTCTTTACTTTGGGAAGCAAAATCCCACCTGGCCTTGAAGTCTCTTAAAGCACTAGTGTTTAATTTTCAACACACTTTGAATTTAGCCATGTAAATATTAAAGCCCTCAAACCCTGTTGGTGAGAGAAAGCTGCCTCACCCCCTTTTCCCTGGTTTGGTGCTCCCACTTGTTGTGTAACGTATCCAGCTTCATTTGTCTGGAGAATAATTATTGTCTGCATTTTCTGTGGTGGTCTTGAGGATTTTAGCAAGCTGGAGATACTCTCATGGCTTTTTTTGTAAGTGGAAATGACCAATTTTGTGAGGCTGTGGTATTATTTAAGGTCTTTATGACATTGCATTCTTCTGAAATTTAAGAACTTGGTCACTCAAGTCTTGTCCTGTTGGTCTCAGCTGGCAAAGCTGTGTTCTCTGCCCTGAAAACTTGGTGCATGTTCAGAACTTGTGGGAACTTTGTGCCAGGCACTGTCCTTCAGGAGCTGTGAAAAAGCAGCAGAAAGGTGGTGAAGAAGTTTGGCTTTCCTTGCTTGTAGTTTTTCCAAGAGCTGTGTGAAGTAATTAACACTGATTAAATGGAGCTGATTTTCCTGGACAATACTGAAAAAACACAATCTGCTTGCTTAAAAATTAAAAAACAACCCAAAAAAGCCTTTATCTTGTAAAGGTTCAGAGTTTCTTGTGTTGGATCTCAACTAAACTTTGCTTTAAATTGCTGTTCAGAGGCCTTTGCAGGTAATGGGGCTGCAAGGGAGTAACTGAGAAACTCAAACCAGAAAGAATATGTTAAAAATAACCAGTATTCTCTGAAGCCAGGCTTTATTTGGGGTGTTTTGTGGCCTCTCAGGAGTTGCCTGCTGAGCTGACAGAGCTGGTGGATGTGGATGGTTCCTGCGTGCATTTGCAGAGGAATTTGTGTTTTGAATTTTGAATGTGAGATTGCTCATTCCCCACCCATATTGTGGAAAAGAGTTGATGGAATTTTTTTATCACCTTGAAAGAAGGAAAAAGCCCTTGAAAATGATAATTTAGCACCACCACCAGAAGCCTGAATTTCTGGGTTTTGGTGATTCAGACACACACCACAAATGATACATTAGCAAACATATTTTCTGTACTGTGTCATGGAAGAAGCTGGCTCTGGATGGAAGCTGGGTGATCCCATAGGAAGCAAACCAGATTTTGTTTGTGCCCTGCCCAACCTCCTGGAAACAACCCCCCTCAGCTTTTTTTTTTTTTTTCTTTTGTAGAAAGATCTCTTTTCTAGGCTGCTTGTCGAGGTGCTCTAATGTGCTAAAAATAATTTCTGGGCTTTTTGATTCGGTTTTGTAACGTCAGATGGCCTGACACGTCTCTTGCTGCTCCATGTGTTAGTGATTATTTTAAAGCTCTGCTGCAGCAGTGTGCTGAAACACCCGGTGCTGAGAGTGGAGCATTTTGCTCCTAAAATCCCAAATTGTTGGGATAGGGTTTGAATTCATTTACAAAAACCCAGGCAGAAGTGTTTGATTTCATGTAGGTGGTGTCCAGACTGTGAAATGTGTTCAATCTATAGATAAGTGACCCAAGATTTCCCTTGACCTTTAATTTGTTTTTTAAGAGTGTTTATTCAGTTGTCTGATGTGGAGGATGCTGGGGGATTTACCAGTTAAATTAATTATTTCCTATAATGTGTAATGTAGTCCCCTTTAATTTATTCTTCAAGAGTACTTATTTGGTTGTCTCATCTTCAGGATGCTGGAGCTGGATGAATAATTAGTTAGATGACTATTTCTCTATAGCTTGTAATATGAAACAGATATTGTGACATTAAAAGAGCATTTTCAGCTTAGATACAACACTGGCTTTATATTCACCAAGATCCATGTGAGCATAGTCATTCCAGTCTTCCCAAAATCGAGAAATGGGAAGAAAGTTGCACTTACAGATAGTTGAAAAGGGATTTTTTATTTTGTAATTCTGATAGCTGTATTTAAAGTTCTCATGACAAGTGGGCAAGGCATAAGGTAATTAGAGATTGGTTTTAATTTTAGATTTCTCTGTGATGAAATTCTTTCTGGAGCAAGGAATCACCGTTGGAATGGAATATATGCGTGTCTTAATATTGAAATAAACTGATGAAAAATACTGCTAAGGGAATTTTAATCATGGGAAAAACAGGCTCCTTGAAACCTCCTGTGTATTTTATTTAGTCAGGGACTTTACTACTCTGTTTCAACAACTGAAGTGAAAGTAGAAAAAAAGTGAGTTTTAGTTTCATTACATAATGCAAACCTTTCTCTACTATTTGAAGACTATTGTCTTCATCTCCTCCTTCCCACATCGCTTGCTGCCAGAAGTGATGAGTCACTGATTTAGCTGGGATTTGGGATTTTGAGTGGGTTTGAAGATTCCTGTGCTGAGGACAGATGAAAAATCAGGAAAAACGAGGTTAAACGTAGCTGTTTAGTCTTTATTGAAGCATCTGTGAGATGGCTTTTGTTGAGGTTAAATAATTCCACATACATTTCATAGATATGAGCTGAAAATTTTTAATCTCTTCTGGTAGAACGATAGGGTTTAGCAGCCTTGTGTTTGTATGGGAAAAGAATTAGGTTAAGATTTATGAAAGAAAATGAAAGAATTTCTTAGAGTAGGAAGCCTTTTCCATTACACAAAGGCAACAGTAAATCCTGTCAGAGTCAGGTGAAACACCTCATCCTTACCTTTTGTTCACATAAACCCATGTGCTGCTTTAATGTTCTCTCTGCGTGCCAAAATGTGAATTAGGGAAAGGAAAATTAAAAAAAAAAAAATCCGCCTCAGATACTCGTAGGTTTTTGTTACCAATTGCTACCAACGTTTTCACTCCGTTCTTCCTTGTGTTTCTGCTCGTGTCAGCCTGTGCTGCTGCTCAGCTAAATATAACCGAGACCATCCTTTAAACGTGGCTTTTTTTTACCCTTGGGACTGTATCGGGTTTCTCGAGATTCAAGCACAAGGGAGAACGTTTTAAGATGCCTTTGGAGAGATTATAATACAGAAAGCAAGCCTTTATACTCGATATGCCGGAAAAGACGTACCTGTGCATGTGTAATCACGTTAAGTAGATCTTTCTGTGGAAAAAAAAAAATAACGTAATATATCAAAGTTCTCCTCACGGCTGGTGAAGAAATGGTGCCTCAGTGCCCTTGGGAGGGAGCGGCCGCAGCCCGCTCGTCCCTCAGCCTCTCGCCCCAGCTGCTGACAGCCCGCATTACCCCAGCCCTGGACTGGACAGTAATCTATAAAAAATGTGCGTTACATAATAAGATTTTTATCTCTCCCCGAAACCCTGCCGCGTTCTCTCGCCTCACGGCCGGCGGAGCGCAGCCGCCGCTGTAATGGCGGCGCGGCCGCGGAGCCGCCTCACCCGGCTCTTTGGGGACGGGGGAAGGAGGGTGTTTGTGAGGGAAAAGCTGGTGCCGTGTGGGGGAAAAGCGGCTGTTCCTGGGGGAAAAGCGGCTGTTCCTGGAGGAAAAGCGGCTGTTTCTGGAGGAAAAGCGGCTGTGGGGCCGCCGCCGTGCCCCGGCGGGCGGGGGGCGCTTGTTTGCGCTGAGAACCGGTCTGAGCCGGCGGGAGCCGGCCGGGGCCGCCGCGCCGCCCCCGGGGCGGGGCCGCCCGAGCCCCGCGGAAAAACACCGCAATTACCACAGAAAAATCCGGCCTAAAAACATCATAAAAACACAGAATCCCTCACCCACCTTAGCCCTGCAGCAGCTCTCGCTCCTGCGTGGAGGTTTTCCCCTCTCACAGCACAGGGAAATGGAGTAGCAGCGCTTGTGTCAGAGCTGGCTCTGAGAGGGAGAAACCACCCTCTCTCCTCTCAACCAATTTTAGGTCGTTTGTTTATTTTAAAAAATCTTAAATGCTCTGCTCGCTCTAGAAGTTAAGCACTGGTTTCCTTGCTGGAGGAATCAGCCCCAAAAATCCCCCAAAAGGGTGATTTTGGAGCCTGCCCCAGCATCCTAATGCCACCTGTGCCATGATTGGACACAATTTCAAAATAAAACCGAAATTCTATCTTCATTGGTCCCTCTGGGACACCCCCCTCCCCAATAAAAATAGACAATAAAATACTTGAAAACGTTATAACAAATTATTAATTTTTGAAAATTTTTTATTAATTTTATTTTACTTAATTTTTATGTGCTTAATTTTCTTGGCATGAGCTGCCCAAAGAAGAGTGGACATTTGGCTGCAATTAATACCCCCCACCACCTCCGCACTCCCAGGAATAGCTGGTAATTGCTGGCTCTAAATGACAAAGCAATTAAGCCTCTTCCTAAATGTGCAGAAGTAGGTGTTTATCTAAATCTGGGCTGTCAGGCTTTGTTTGTGTGTCAGGGCCCAGAATCTCAACTGCTGCTTTCTCAAAGTGCATTTGATTCTTTACAGGCAGAGAAAAAAAAAAAAATAAATATATATATATATATATATATATATATTTAAATTAGTTTCAGAAAAGGAGTCTTAAAAATATATCATGTTGTGGATGGGTGAAGTGGAAATTGCCCTAGAAAAATACTTCTGTTTTATTACTATGATGACTATTTTGATCATTTCAGACGACTTTATTGTAGTTAAAGAGGTTGTTATTACTTCAGTGCTTTAAAGGTTTCTTGCAGTGACATCTTTGCAAGAGAATATGAGGATTTGTGGCAGCTGATTCCAGACCCTCTGGTGAATTTACCTTTTCCTCAGGTGGGGGAGAAAGATACAGGTGTGTGTTAAAAATGATATTTTTAAGTCACCCCTGGACAGCTGCAGGTCTGTGGGAGCCAGTGTCTGGTGTGAGAATTTCATGTCTTGCCCTTCTTTTTTAGGAATAGTGGGAAAAACTTGAGCTATGTGGACAGCACTGCTGTCTCCCGTGTTGTGTGAGACTTTGGGCTATTCCTTAAGTCCGTGGGAGCTGCTAAAAATTGCTGTTTTCCCAAAGGTCAGGTGCTGTTGGATTGGGTTTGACTTTGGTGTTGTGCGTGCGCGTATTAACAAAATGGTCACTTCTAATTGCGTTTTTAAGGCTTTGATTTCCTTCCAAGTATTTTGCTTAATCATCTTGAGTAGGCTGAGGGAAGGAAAGACTTAGCTGAGGTCAGGGAAGTTGAAGCTGCCCGTGTTAGTGCTCAGAAGCCAGGCTTAGCTGGAGGATTCCTGGAGGCAGGAGGAAATGTGCCTCGTGTTTCTTCCTGCTGCACAATGCGACAGCAAGGGGAAACCAGCCCTGAGAAAGCCAAGGAAAACAGGGAAAGGTTTGGTGCCGTGGCTCGTGGTGGCTGCCTCCCTCTGCACGAGTGGTCCAGATTCCCCTTTCTGTGGGAGACACACACAGCTCGGATGTGAATCGTGGCTAAAATAGATCAGAGGGATCATAGTCTGGCAGTGGTGCTGATCTGCAGCAGTTCACGAGAGCTCAGATGGAGACACAGGCACCAGAGGTGGGGGAGAGGATCCCTGTCATAATGACCTCTGGAATAAAGGGCAGTTTAATAATTTATCGTGAATATTCATGTGGAGGGATGAACAGCAGAAGATGAAGGTTGTATTGAACACTTCTTGAAAAAATCCCAGTCATTACAGTGATCAAAGGAAAAATCCAGCCACTGCCAGGGCTCAGCCAGTGTTCCCATATGTGTTCCCATTAAAGCCTAGGCACCACGTCCCTCTGGACTTGTGAATACAGTGATTTGTTGGGTTTTTTCCCAGAGAGGATATTCCTGGCTCTGCCAGAGGCGTGGATGCAGAAGGATGCTTCCCTGTAAAAGCTGAGGGCTGTGAGAAAAGTCTCCTTGAGGTGTATCAATGTGACTTCACAAACTATCTCAGGTGGAACACGTACTTCAATAAGGTCCCAGGGATGGGAATTAATAGTAAATAAGCCCTATTGGAAGAAAAACAAAAAATAGTATCATCCCCTAATCTTTGCCCATTGAATTAAGCGTGTAGCTGATGCGCTTAGCTTTGCCCTTACA
This sequence comes from Parus major, assembly GCF_001522545.3. Classification (NCBI taxonomy): domain Eukaryota; kingdom Metazoa; phylum Chordata; class Aves; order Passeriformes; family Paridae; genus Parus; species Parus major. The sequence continues at coordinate 530,798 of NC_031789.1, forward strand.
GTCCGGTCATGGAGCGCGGTCCGGCCGCGGCGTCGCGAGTGCCGAAACCACTAATGATGGCATCAGGGGTTTAAGTGCAAAAGCTACTTAGCAAGAGATTAGGGTGCCACTCCAGATCCTTGTGGTCAGCTCCTAATGCTGCTCAGGGAGGAGAAAGCAGTGTGGCTCTTGAGTGGAAAATCACAGGCTTGGGAGAGAGGTGATGGCTTCGATGTGTTCTGTAGAGGAGGAAGAATTTATATGTGTTGGGACGTGCTCCAAGTTTTTTAAATCTTGAAGGGAAGCTGAGTTTCCAAAAGGAGGAGCGAGAAGACTTGCACTGTGTAGATGCCACGTGAATAAAGTCTTTGCATGATTATTCATTAAGTGCCTAATATGAGAACAAAAATAGCTTTGGCATTAAGAAACAGGACTTGCCTGTGATCCCTCCTCGCAAGAGGCCCGTAACAAAGGTAGGAGACCTGTTCCTTTGTTTCCTGGTTGTTGTAGCCATGAGTGCAGGCTGCTCTCTGGAGAAGTGAGATGTGGAACCTTTTAATTCCTTCTTGTTTGGGCTTCAGTGCTCAGTTGCTTTATTTAGGTCAAAGTGATGGCTAGAAGAAACTTGGAAATCCAGGATGGCAGGAAAAGAACCTCTTGGAGAATCCTTTCTATGAGAGGGAAGTGGTTTTCAGGGCTGTATCCTCATTTCTTCCATGCTTGTGGGATGTTCTCTGCAGATATCCAGAAACCATTGGTTTTATATCTGGGCAAAAACATGAGAACCTCATCAAACAGTTTAAAAATCAAAAATAATTAAGACACATCTCCAGCAGATCCCGGCTCTAAGGGCATTCACGCATTTATTATCTTTCACCTGTTTGAGAGCAGAGAGCTTTTCTGGTGTGACAATGTGTGGAAGAAAGGCACTGTTCTCCTCCTGAAAATGGATTCCCAAGAATTCCTGGCCCCAGGTCCCTGTGGACAAACGGGGCTGGACTGGGTGAGATGCAGAGTGTCCTACTTACTGTGGCTGCTACAGGTCTGACCTCTTTGGATCATCTGACACCTCCTTGGGTAAGAGGTTGCTGCAAGATCTCAAACCCTCAAATTATGTAAGATTTACACTCTTGCTTTGAAGTTGGTCCCTCCCTTCTATGTTTGTTTACTGGCTGGTGTGTCCTGTTGGATTGTTAAGGATGAACAGTCACAGAAAGGAAACTGTCGGGTCAGTACAGATTTGCTGTTCCTCTTCATTTTCTGAATGTTGTGGAGCCGTGCTTCTCCCTGTTCCCGAGTCCAGGAACGCGCCAAGGACGTCCTGCGCCGCTCAGGGCTGTGCTGGGTGAAATTCTCAGTTTGTTTGTTTGTTTTTGAGATGGAGAGAGGGAGGAGAGGCTCACTGTGTTGCTAGAGGAGAAACAGAGATGGTATCTAACAGCTGTCTTGGGACTTGATGTTGGGTTTGCTTTTTAATATGCAGTTTCCCTCAAACTCGGAGAAATCACGTGGAAAAAAGGAAGGTGCTTAATTAATCCTGTACGTGTAGCTGCCATGGTTTGGGGGTTTGAAAGCTCTGGCTCCTGTAAGGGAAGATTTGCCTGTGGGAATTCCTCTGAGGACTTCTCTTCCGTCCCGTGTCTCCGGTGTGCCAGCGGAATTGCCTCGCGCTGCTCCTCCTCTCCCGGCCGGAGCGTGGGGTGGAGGCCAGGGCTGTGTGAGGCGTTTTCTTCTGGACTTTCCCCTGCTTTTGCCTTTTTCTCACAATTTAAATTCTCACCCGAGCTTTGTGATCCCTGCTCAGTGCAATGGAACTGGCCCAGGCTTTTGGGAAAGAGAATCCCTGGGTTTCTGATTTGTGGAGATGTAATCGCTAAATCCTAACAAATTCCATGGAATTAAGTTACAGCAAGGTGCTTTTTCAGAAGTTACTCTTCAGTGGTAAACACTGTCATATGATACAGGTTTTGCTGGGCTGGTTTTGGGGTTGTTTTTATTTTAAATTTAGTTTCTAAACCTGGCATTACTCTCCACAGTTGCTCAACAAACTCAATTCACATTCTCTCCCCCAGCCTACTGCAGATCGTGCTGTGGCACTTCACCTATTTCATACAGACATTTTCTTTTTGGTTTTATTTTCATTACTTCAGTGTTTTCTACCCATGTGAAAGCTCACAAAAAGTTCTACTTTTAGTTGTATTTTTATTTGCATGTGGGCAGCAAAATGAAGTAATTCCCAAATATAGTCCTAGCCAAGAGATCCATCTGTTCCCTGCATTTTAAAATGGCAAATTAATCCTTAGCATAGAATTCATCAAATGTCTTCTCTCTATAATTTATGCTGCCTGAGATCACAGAAATGACTTTTTTTTCCCCCCCAGGCCTTCCATTTTAAGTAGTCCTTTACTCCAGAACAGCAGCTCCCATTCTGGTTTTACAGAGCTCTCCTGTGATTCTTCCAGTCACTGTTGTCGCTCTAAAAGGGGACATTAAAAAAAAAAACCCCTCCAAAATTATTCTTCCCTTCATCTCTTTGAAAGGCTGTAGAAGATTCTATTAGAATCTTAGATCAGAAGGAGTATTTTATGATTCTAAGATGTAAAGGAATATAAATTCTCTTTGAAAAACACCCTTGATAAATGGATTTATTCCAGATGGAGAGCTAGGGTCGCTCTGTCCATTTTCATTTGGGTTTCTCTCTTTGGACAATAGTGACCATTTTTAGAAGTACTAAACTTCCACGGTGTTATCTGCCACAAAAGGAATTTCTATATTAAGCTTTGCATGTTCCCAAATTTACTTAAGCAGCATTGTAGCTCAGCTGTGTATCTTGGCACGCCTTCCATTGCAGCTCCCATCCCAGGAACAATTCTGTTTATAGGAGAGGATGCACCATTTCAAAACTGCTCCAAATCAGGAATTTCAACAAATGGTGTTTTGTGTATTGCTAAAAAAACCCCGTGCCTTGGGTTGGGAGAAGGCAGTGCATGCAAATAGCGCCTGGCTTGGGTTTTTTTTGAGGCAAAATGGGATGCTTTTCTAAAACACAATTCATTCTATGGGGCTGTTTGCCATGATCTTCTGGCAGCTTTATGTTAAAAAGTAACTGCAGTAACCTGGAGGTGAATCAGTGCTAGGGCTTTTTTTATTCCAGCATATGTCTGAAAAAAAAGGCTTTTCTTCTGAAAGATGCCCAGTGCTCAACACTTAGTCAATGCCAAATTGTTTTAAAATTGTATTTAGAAGTGTTTATTCCCAGGAGTTCATTTGTCAGGGCTCTTTAGGCAAAGTAGGTTACTTTTTGCTCCTTGAGTAAATGTGTAGTAGCCTACTTGGATGCAGTGGTGGTTGCATTTTCAATGGCATTTCACTCTCCTGGCTCATGGGCAGCACTTGGAGTAGAGTTTGGTGTTTTTTCCTGGGATGCCGAGTGGGTCCTTTCATGAAAGCAGTGCTGTTGTTGAGGAAACTGCCTTTAAACCTTGGGCTGGATGACCATGGAGCTCTCTTCCAGCTTAAATGATTCTGGGTTGTTTTCTTGGTATTTTGAGGGGGCTTGGCCACCCGTGAGCCAGAAGATGAAATTCCTCAGCCTGTTTCCTCTGTGATTCAGGGAATGACCTTGGGCAAAGCTCTTGGCCTCTTCTTGCCTTCCTTTCCCACCTGCAGTGGATGTTAAGACAGCCTCCCATGACTCTGGTACAGCTTTTGTCCAAAGATTTCCTGTGCTCTGAGGTGTCAGATACAAAATACCAACTTAGATCATCAGCAGATAGGTGGCAAAAGCTCTTCCCCTTAACACAATTACGCTGCTTTTGGCCAGCTTTTGTCTCATCTGTGCCTGGAGCAGCAGCTCTTCCTCAGGCACGTCCTGGCAGTGCTTGGAGTGATTTGGAGCAGGGCTGGAGTTGTGGGTGGCTGCAGCAGGACTTCTCCCGAGGGATCTTGACCCAGGGCTCCCCTCTGTGAGGGTGATGTTAAACAGAGGCTCATCCTGCTCGCCCGTTCTCACACCCACCCTCTTGCTTCCCTCTTTGCATCTTTGGTGGAACTTTAATTGTGGGAAAGCAGAGCTGAGGAGCTGCTTTGTACTTCACCCTCAAGGTCTTGATGACTTTTATCTTTCCCGAGCTCCCTCACCGTGGCCATTTGCTGAGAAAGCATTTCCTCCAGCTTCCCAGGGTTGCTTTTGGAGCATGAGCAATCCGACTGTTCCCAGGGAGCATCCCTGGTTCAAAGAGGCATTGGCTGGGCAGGCAGGTAACTCCAGCTACTCCCAAATTCAGCACCAAACCCGTCCACATCTGAGCCAGCAGGGAGAGCACAGGGATTGAACAGCTTCTTCCCAGCAGTGGGGAGCTGCTGGCAGTGCTGAGCCAGCCCTTTGCTCCAGAGATAGGAGGGTGTGTTTGTAACCAACACGGTTTTTCTCCACCCCTGGATCGTGTTTTTAATTCTTGGGTGCAGGAAGTTCAAGCCCAAGGACAGGAGTGATGTAGGGAAAGGAGTGAGGTGGCAACACTGACACACTGTGGTTGGGCACAGTGTCCTCAGCCAGATGGGGATTAATATAAACATAGGTATTTTTAGCAGTCCTAATGGGTTATTTAGTTGCAGGGAAAAATTAAAAGGAGCTCAAGGCTGTCTGGAAACTCTGGGGGCTGCAGGGGAAGGCGGTTCTGGGGCTGGAAGCAGTCTGTCCTTCCGAGCAACATCTCCATCTTCTCTGTGATTCATTTCAGACTTTCATCAGAGATCAGGTGTCAGACAGCAGGATAAAATAACTGATGTAAATATATTTATATATATTTATACATGGCCTGTCACAGAAATGCAAATGGAATGTTAATAAGCCACTCACTTGACTGGGGCTAAATCTATGGTAAATAGCAACTGGAGGCTGTGTCTTCAAAAACTTGCTGGTCAGAGACAGAAATGCATACTGCAACGTGTGTGTTGGTTGGCCACCTGAAGGACATTGAGTTGCCACAGTTATGTTGCCTTCCCATGGCGTTTAAACATTTAATATCATTTCTTTGGATTTAGGATTCCAGCCCAGCAGGAGATCATTGAAGTCTTCTCTGTGGCCCTGGTTAAGCAGAAGAAGTTAAGGGAAGGAGGATGTCCTCGTTTCATTAGTCTGCAGCATTTAATGATCTCTCTTGAGAGCTGTAAATGCTGTTTTTATCTGTTGTGTGCTTTTTGTGGCTGTTTTTGTTTCTGTGCAGCAGGTCTGGCCTTTCCCCCCTCTCAGTGGACTGTTTTATCATAGCTGAGTGCTGTTAAATACTGCAGAGTGTGTGACAGGCACAAAGCAGAGTTCCATGGCTGGTGAGTTGTCAGGGCTTGAAGGGGTGCCAGGAATGTCCCAGAGCCGCATCCCTGCGAGCTTTGCTCCAGAGGGGCTGGGCTGATGGGCACAGGGTGATTACACCCCGGGAATGTTCAGGTGCCTTTCCCTTCCTCTCACATCCCTGTTTCCAGTGGAAAGCCTCGTGTGCAGATGGAGGAGTGGGGTTCAGAGTCTTTGTGGTTTCCCTGGGTGGGCTGAGCCTCTTCAGAGGCTCCTGCAGTTGGCACAATGGGGTGACATCTCGGTACCTCCTGATCTCTTTCATACAAACCAACCTCAGAGGTTGGGCTGGGTTTTCTCCACGTCTTCAGGTTGAACAACTCCTCTGAGCAAGGGAAAACCCCCTGGTATTTATTTCTGCAGGTGTGTGAAGTGTTTTTTTCCCATACAAATAGCCTAGTGTGGGCCGTGCCATGTGTACAGAACAACTGCCTGCTTGGGTATGTAGGTCAGTGCTGGAGTCAGCTCTGATAAGGAGTTTCTCACAGTGTGCCCAGACCTCTGGAATTCTCAGTGTGGTTATTCCTGCTCCTGGCAGCGTGTTGGAATGAGATGATCTCTGGGGTCTCTCCCAGTCCCCTTCTGGGATTCTGTGCTTGAGTGTGGCAGAGCAGCCACCTGGATTGTTGGATTAATGGGGTGGTGTCAGGAGTTTTGTGGGAATGGGCTACTCCTTTTCTTAGGAGAGAACGTGTGATTTGATGTGTGTAGAGAACAGGGGAAATTCTGGTTAAATATCTTCTTAGGTTCATGTAATATTTATCACTAGGTGAGAAATACCAGTCTGTAATAGCCCTGTGCTGTTGCTCCAATTTATGATTTCCATCCAGAAGTCCAAGTGTTTCACAGGTAAAGATCCTTTAGTCCATTGTTAGAATGGAATACAGTGCATTTTTTAAGCTTTTATTTTAAGTGGTTGCCATCAAATTTTTCTGGGTATTGGCTGGCAGTAATCAGGTCTTTTAAATTCTTTTTATTCCCAAACAACACATAGGTACATTCAGGAAACTTGGAACAATTTTCTGGTGCTCTTTTCCCAGGCTGAGGAAATCTAACCATTAGTTTTTTCCCAAAGCCTATGAAATATCCCCAGTTTGTGTCTTGTGGATAGAGCTGATTGTCCAGCACTGTCACTGCTGGTGTTCTGTGCATAGAGATGATCTACAGTGACCAGATTGGATCTGGAAAGGGAGGGATGGGGTAAAACAGAGAGGTTCCTGTTGCTTCCATTCAGAGATGACTGTGTGTTAACTTTGGATTTCCTGACCCAGCTTGGGTATCTGCAGCTGACATCAGCCGTGAGAATAACCCTCTGTCAGCAGGGATGGAGCCTGGCCTCACCAGATCTTTCTAGGAGATAATCTTCACTCACAGATTATTCTGACAGGGTGTTGAGTCGAGCTGAGCCAGGCAGAGCTCCTGATTTCAAGTTAATTTTGGCAGGGAAAAAGTGATCATTCTGCATATTTCCTGTAAAAAACAACCAAACCTGGATTCTTCGTCAGGCCTGGTGAAACAGTATTTGAAGGCAGCTATAAAAAAAATTTAAAGTATTCATTTTTACATTTTTACAGATGAAACGTGGCATGAAAAGTGCAAAGGTTTTAAACTGGTTTTAGGTGGCTCTGTTTCTAACTTGCCCCAACAACAGAGGTTAGAATTATGGAATGACAGAATCCTGGAATGGTTTGTGTTGGAAGGGACCTTGAAGCTCATCCCATTCCAGCCGTGCCAGGGGCAGGGACCTTCCCCTGCCTTGGGCACTGCCAGGGCCTGGGCAGTCCCAGCTCTTCTGGGCAATAACAATTGGGTTTGTTTTGTTTTATAAAGCCAGCACGGGCAGCTCAGCCCTCAAAGCTTCCCTGTGCTTCATCCCCCACCGTGGGCGCCGTGTTTGCAGCTTTGCTTCCTGCTCACGGGGAGTCCCCAGCCTGCACTCACTCAGCCCTGACTCACTCATCTCAAATAAATCAAGCGGCAGAAATGACAATTGTGCCACATGGTAGAATTGCAGGAGGGTGGAGGGCAGCTTGTGAGATCCCTTGATTCAGTGGCACTTCTTCCCGTTCCTTCCACAGGCTTGGAGCCTCTCTTTTATCTCCTTTTAGTGGGAACAAAGGACAGCTGGCTTTGTGTTCTGTGCTCAGGGCTTTCATTTCTCACACGTAAACCCAGTGTAATTTCATCACCACCAGACCTGCAAACTGTAATTGCCTGAAAATGAGAAATTTCTCTGGAAAAGAGTCGTGGTTTGTGGGATACCAGGATTTGAAATGTCATCTTTGTGTTTAAAACTGAGCAAAGGAAAATTCTGTGTGCTAAATGAGCTGCAAGGTAGTGAGAATAGGAATGGGGCCTCATCATCCCTGTGGGTCCCTTCTGACAAAGGGCATTCCATGAAACCAGATGTGTTTGGGTCTGAACCCCATTGCTGCATCCTTACGTGTTGAGTCTCTGGGAATCAGCCCATGTGGATAAAATTTAGATTGGATTACAAATAAATTTAATCTTGATTAATGGAAAATAGATACATAGATAAATATGAATTAATACATAGATCCATTGCTGCATCCTTACGTGTTGAGTCTCTGGGAATCAGCCCATGTGGATAAAATTTAGATTGGATTACAAATAAATTTAATCTTGATTAATGGAAAATAGATACATAGATAAATATGAATGGATTTTATCATGACTGATGAAAAATGGATACATAAACAGTGTGACTAAGAACACACATCCTTATATGCTCATGGGTAACTGTGGAATGCAGATAAATGTTTTAAAAGGCCTTGTAAACTACAGAATTAGTAGTTTAGTAAACCACTGTAGTAAGTGCATGTGTAAGAAAAAGGGTGGACACAAAATCTTTGTTTAATTAAGAACAATCTCTCTTATTGCTCCATTTTTCCATCTGATTTTTGCTGACAGTAAAATGCAAAAATGATTTTTCTTCAATGCTGCGATGCCATAGTGTGAAACTGATTTTAGATGTATCTAGGCTGCAAAAAGAGCATCTGAAATCCTGGTTAAATTCTCAGTGTTCCCCAGCTCCGGGAGGAGTGCAGGATGCTGGAGGAGCTGTTCCTGCTCCCTCCCGGCGTGGTGAGTGTTGTGACAGCTCAGGAGGGGTTGGTTCCTCAGCTCCTGGCATTCTGCTGCTCTGGCTTTACAGGGATGTGGAAGAGCAGGTTTTCCTGCGTTGGGAAGAGGCTTAGTGCCAGAGCACGCTCTGCTTCTTAAAAAAATCACCCTGGCTTTAACGCTGGAAGCCCAAAATGAAGTTATAAAGCTGTTTTTGTGCCATTTTTCACCTGCCCCAAAACCTCTTGATACTTGGAATACTTTTAAGGAGGAGGTGATCCTCCTTGTTGTTTTATCCTATTACATCCCCGTGTTAAAAATTCCCAAGCTCATTCTAAAAGCTTTATGAAGCCATTTTCTGCAGAAGAATTTTTAATAACTTATTTTCTGCGTTGGCAACAGGTGGTTGTTTTCAAAATTACTCACAGGGAAAAGCAAAGCCATATTCTCATTTTAATATTCTGGGAACTTTTCCTTGAGCAGCTTTCAGGCTTCAGATCTGTATATTTTTAAAGAGTTGTATTTTGCTGCTCAAGACTCCACATAATTCCATCAGATGCTTTATTTTGATTGTACTGTGAGCTATAACTGGGTGGCACAGCAGCTATAATTAACTCTTCCATCATTCTCCCATTCACAGAACATCAAACCTTTGACTTAATTTTGAATTATTATATCCATGTTTCTTCAGTTGGAAAAGCGATGGGGATTTCCCTAAAGAAAGGGGGGATTGTTCTTGCAATCATTTTTTTTTCTTGTCTAAAAATAGTCAGGAAATAATGACTTTTTTTTTCTTCTGGAATGTCTCAGAAAGTCTTGCTCTGCAAAGGGACACATACCCCTAAAACTCCCCCAGGGAAGTGGAAGTTTCCAGTGTGATTCTTGTTTCCCAAAGTTGCACAGAATTCTTTGTAGAATTTATCATCCTGTTTCCCTGCTGTATCATCACTTGGATACCTAACAGAGTTTTTATGACAGAGATAATACTTCTTCTCTAGTGGAATGCTGTGATTTTAACAGTATTTTTAACATCCTCATTAAAAAAAAATATCCCCAAATTGTAAAAATAGCTTGTGGAGCACTGCTCAAATCAGTTCAGCGCTGCCTCTTGCTCAAGAGATCCATCTTGGAACCTGGAATTCCAAAGGCTTTGGGAATACAGGCTGAACATCAAGATGTGAGAAGTGGAAATGTGCCCAGGGCAGAGGGTTCTGCATCAGAACCTGTATCATAAAATCCTGGATCAGCCTCCCCCAGGGGCTGCTGAATCACACAGAGCTGCTGCCAGCTTGGGAATTATTTTCACTTTCTCCCCACACACCTTCTCTGCCCTGTACTCGTGTGTTTAAAGAAGTTTCTCTGTTCTTTGCCAGTTTATTTCCCAGTAACAGGTGATGGCTGATGTTACTCCTGGAGAACACTGTGGGTCTGTTTGTGTGGGGCTGGGTTTGTTCTTTTCCCAAAATGCTGTAGAGAAGTTGGATGATTTAATGGAAAGGCAGAGGGAAAGGGATAAAGATGAGGAGGAAATGCTTTACTCTTCACTTTCAGTGATTAAATAGTTCATTAACAGGGAGGGCACAAAAGGAGGGTGCACAGGTGAGACAGAAGTAATGGCAGTTTACCAATTTAGCAGAAAAATGAGGCTGTGAAGGGACATCTTGGTGGGAAAGGAGGGACTGACTGTAGCTGGGAAGGGAAATGTTATTTATTATCCATGGAGTGAGAGGCTGGGTGGTGCAGGGCAGGAGGAAGGGCTGTTTTTCACTCTGTTCCTGGCATGGCTTTATTTCCACTCCTCTCCCAAAGTGATGCTGAACCTCCTCCTGCGGGGCCAGAGCAGAGAATGTGTGGGAAAGGCACCAACGTGTGATGGGAGGATGGTAATGAGAGGGTGAGACCAGCAGCAGTGTTTCTCATGTTTATTATTACTTCTGCAGTTTTGACCCTTTTTGTTGTGCTTTATTTTGGCTTGGCCTGTTTTTACATCCTTCTGGATTGTTTGTAAGTATTTTGGGACAGAGATTGTCTTCCCTTCTGTGCTTCCAAATATAATGGGGAGAGAGCCCAAGGGCTTTTGGGAATGTGCCATGGTGCTTGTTACACCAAGATGTTCAGAAAGAAAACCAGGGTTTTTTTAACATTTGAAGAAAAACACCCACAAAAAAGCAGTAGAAGAGCTCACAAAATCAAATCTTGGAAGTTATTAGAAGCCTGAAATAGTTTCTGTGAGAAAAGAAATGAAAAAGTTACGTGGTTTAATGGCAAGAAGGTCTGTAAGAAGGGTATGAAATATTTAAGATAAGAAAAAGATAAACTTGGGTATTGTTTTTCTGATACAGTGTGGAGAGGAGTATAAAAACTCAAATCAAGCAGCAAATTTCAGACTGACAGGGTTATTTTAGTACGTGGCACATCTGCCCCCCCTCCAGCCTCCGAGTTAAAATTCCAGCAGAATTTTTTCGAAGGCTGCTTGTGTAATGGAGAATGAGAGTCTCTGGGGTTATGTCAGACAAAAGTATTTTTAGTGCTGCTCTGAGCCCTCGTGCCTCGGGGAAGAAATGAGCCACTGAAGCAGGATGACGTGTCCCCACTGGGCAAGCTTTAATAACATTATATACTCTGTATTTCTGCCTCTCCTCGGAGCATCAAATGGTCCCAGCTCCCTGGATTAGATTGACTCCCTCTGTGATCTAATATGCAAATCCTCTTCCGCTGTAATTATTGTTTATAAAAGGCGTTCTCGGGTCTGAATTCTCTTCGTATCCTGAAGTTGGGGGTTGAGGCTGAGCCTGGAAATGATGTTTACTGGTTCATGGAGAATCCTGGAATGGTTGGAGCTGGAAGGGATGTAAAGATCATCTTGTTCCACCCTGGGCTGGGACAGGGACATCCCCCTCTATCCAGGTTATTCCCACACTTGAGCAAAATACTTGCCATGATTTTCATTTGTGATTTCTTTGGAGTACAGATCTTTTCAGGGAAGATGCCTGAGAGCACAATAATATTTCTTTCCTGTACACAAGAGTGCTGGGAGGGATTTTGAGGCATTGTCAGACCTGGGCATCCTCCCTGTGTTTCTCCACTCTTCCTGCAGAGCTCCTGAGCTGGTCCAACATGCACTTAATAAAATCTCCACCATTGTCAGGGTGGGTAACAGGATCTTGCTGACATTTTACCCATATTGGGAGGAGACAGGCAGGGAAGCCTGGGAGCTCTGGAGGGGAATATCCCTAGGAGGACTCTGAAATTCCTGTGAATAGTGGGGTGGCAGCACAGAAACAGAATCGGGCACAAAAGGGAGGAGAGCCTGTAGACGAGCAGAAACTCTGGAACTTTGCTTTTGTGATGACAATTTCCTGGTGGCTTTGCTCCATGCACTGAGCTGTCCTTGCCCCCGTGCTGTTCTCAGCAGTGACTCCAGCAGCAGCTCGAGTGACGAGTCCCCGGCGCGCTCGGTGCAGTCCACGGCTGTTCCCGCGCCCGCGGCACAGCTGCTCCCGTCGCTGGAGAAGGATGAGCCCCGCAAGAGCTTTGGGATCAAGGTGCAAAATCTTCCAGTGCGCTCAACAGGTAAATTCACTCAGGAAAGGGGGACAGAAAGGGATGGGGCAGGTGGAATAACCTGTACTGAGTCTTTGACACACGGCAGTCACGTGTTGGGATTCTCTCCCTGCTTCTGCCTCAGTTCTTGCGTGACAGTGGGAAAATGGCTTAATTAGTGACCATCTGTGAGAAACCCTGCTGCTCCCAGCTCCAAGTATTGGGCATTTCCAGCTCCTGGAGCTGGTGCTTCCAGCAGCAGTATGGGCTTTCCCAGGGAAAAAGTGACACATCTCCATTTTTAACTTAAAACTTTGATTGTTTTTTCTCACCCTGCTTCAATTCCTTTTTTAATCCAAAAAGTTGAGAGTTTTCTGTTGCAGTTTGAGTGCTTTAAAACACTCCTGAGCATATCAGTAAAGGCAATGCATATTGCATGGAAAATAACCCAGGAAACCACGTGCTGAGGAGAGCCCATGATTGCTCCCTGTTCCCTGCACTGAGCACAGGAGAGATCCCACAGGAAAAACCAGCATGGCATCAGTTGTGAAACAGTTTTAACAGAATTCATGGATGCAGAAGCACTGGCTGAGCTAAAATAGGATCTGTTCATCTTGTGAGCAGAGTACCTCATGTGTTGGTACCTTCCTATAGATTTAATGCCTGCCATATTCCTTGAAAGTTCACGGTGCTGAGGTCAGTGTCCCATGAATCCCAGACAGATTGTGTGGGCCTGAGTCAGATTCCACAAAATCTGATGGATCTGCCTGGTTATATTCCTGAACTGACTGTACTGAACACTGAGTGACTCCAGCCTCTGTTCCAGACACCTCATCCCAGCTGTGTGCAGTATTCTGCTGGGATCTTTAATCAGGTATCCCTGGTATTTCTTCTTCATCTGGAACTGGGTGTCTCTTAGAGGCAAAAACCAACCACTGCCAGCTTTAGCCATGTAAAACCCTCCTGTGTGTAGTTTCTTGGGTTTTAAAGAGAAAGATCAGCCAGAAACTTTGGACATTGGCAAAATCAACATCCCAAATTAAAAAGAACATTGGTGAGCACTGATGAAGTCACATTCCAAAAAGACAGTCAAGAATTTTTCATGTCTTTTACAGTGCTACCGAGTTGGTAGAAGTTACATTTCTGCAGCATTAATGTTCATCTGTTGGTTTAGATACAAGCCTTAAAGATGGACTTTTCCACGAGTTCAAGAAGTACGGGAAGGTGACGTCGGTGCAGATCCACGGCGCGTCCGAGGAGCGCTACGGCCTCGTGTTCTTCCGGCAGCAGGAGGACCAGGAGAAGGCACTAAATGCCTCCAAAGGAAAGCTTTTCTTTGGCATGCAGATTGAAGTCACAGCCTGGATAGGACCAGGTAAGGCCCATGCCCTTCTGCCATGGGGCTGCTCTGGGTGTGCTCAGGAGCTGTTGTGAAGAGGCAGAATAGAAGTAGGAAACATTAAATAAATGGGAATAAAGCCACAATAAACTCCAGAGCAAAAAGAGTGGATGCTCTTGGATCAAACAGAGAGTGCATTCCAGTGTTAGGGCTCAGAGGAGGAAAGCTGCCATCCTCCCAAGCCGTGGTGTCTGCTGCAAGGAGCGATCTCATCCGCCACGTCTCAATGGAGCAGCTGCCAGTGGGTGGTGTGAGCGCAGCACTGTGTCCTCCCAGCCTCGTTTTGTCTCCTCTTAATTAAAACAGCCAACGAGTGCTGCCTTCTGAGGCTGTGGCAGCACAGCCCACGTGACTGACCAGTGAGAGCTGCAGCCCCGAGCACGTGGTGAAGTTCTCAGACTGCACTTCAATGACTTCTTTAAAAATTGATTCCTGAAAACAAACTCCTGCCACGTGCTCTTCCCCAAGTGCAGGGAAACCTTACTGGAATTCATGCACTCAAGCATTGATACTTGATAAGAGCAAATTGCCAGAGAAGCAGTTGAAAGATGCAGCTCCCTTTCACCTGAGGGTGCTCAGATTCCTCCTTGGAATATAAAAATTCCCAATCCCACAGAAATAACAAGTCATGGGGTGCAGTACTGGGTGTTTTTCTCAGAGACAGTGGTTACCCTGTTCAGATCAAGGAGACCTGAATAAACCAACATGAACCAACTCTCCAGTCATAACAAATTTCCTGCTCTCTTTTATCCTAGAAACAGAAAGTGAGAATGAGTTTCGTCCTTTGGATGAAAGGATAGATGAGTTTCACCCAAAGGCAACGAGGACCCTGTTCATTGGCAACCTGGAGAAAACAACCACCTACCACGACCTTCGCAACATCTTCCAGCGCTTCGGGGGAATTGTGGTATGTGAATTGTGTCCTGTGGGGTGGCACTGCCCCCCTTCCTCTACAGACCCCTGAAACAGCAGCTCTGAGTGCTGCCAGATCTGTCAACGACAGATAATTCAGTCTTTCTGTAATAATCTGAGTCATTCATCTTGCTGGAATGTACCTGAAAGCTTTTCTTTGTATTCAGAGTTCAGCATATGAATGTTGAGGGCTAATTTAGGAGGAAAAACAGTCCTAGGAGTGTTTACAACAAATGTCTCTCCTGCTGTTTGCTCCTGGTAATCCTCTCCTGGTAGCTCCAAAGCTGACTGGGTATTTGGGATGTGACTGTGCCAGGTGATGTTCTCATGTTGACTCGTACAGCTGTGGGAATCTGAGTTTTCTGTTGATTTCTGGAACGAGGGGCTTGCTTGCTGTGTGTGGGAGCAGCCCTGTGCCCAGGCAGGGGGATTGGAGCAGATGATGGCACATGAGGGATTTGGGTTTTCAGCTGAGGAGGAGAATCCAGATGAGGTAAAGCAGCCCCCTCTGCTCATGACTGTCCATCAATTCACATCAGTGTTATATTTAAGGGAAGTTTTCCATGGGAGTTGCACAACTGTCCAATCTAATTAATTTTCACAAGGGCATGGAGTGACAGGACAAGACTTAAGCTGAAGGAGGGCAGAGTTAGATGGGGCAGTGGGAAGGAATTCTTCCCTGGCACAGGGTGCCCTGGGAAACTGTGGCTCCCCCATCCCTGGAGGTGCCCAAGGCCAGGTTGGATGGGGCTTGGAGCAGCCTGGGACAGTGGAAGGTGTCCCTGCCATGGCAGGGACAGAACTGGATGAGCTGTAAGGACCCTTCCCACCCAAACCATTGTGGGATTCATTCTGTGATCCTGTTGAATCTGGACTTGAGGTGGTTGATGTTCTCCCTGTCAGCTGTGGGTGCTTGTGAATGTGCTGTGCCTCCTTTACTCTGCCCTGACACGTTTCTGTCACTGTGAGGAGTCAGTCACATGTACCCCATCCTGCTACCCCCCAAAAGAAGAGGAGGTTGTTTCCATGTACAGTGTGGTCAAATATAAAACCCTGTTTTTATGATGTCTGGCAGCCCTTGTGTATGCAGACCCTGCTGGATCCTTGGCATCAATACTGATTTATGAGTTCTGCCATGTCTGTGGCTTGAGCCCTTTTCCAGTGTTAGAGCAGCAGAGCTCTCCTGATAGAGATGCTTATCAGTGGTAGTGTAAATTGGCTTTTGTGTGCCCTGGTGCTCCCTGTCAGCATTATTAATGGCTCAGAACTGGGAGCTGCCTCGCTGTTTCCAGGAAAACCTGCAAGCTCAGGTGCAGAAGGGACCAGCTCTATAACCTTTCTGAGGGGTAATGAGCACAATAATGATATTTCATTTGCCTGTCACAAGGAATTGCTTGCCCAGGGTGAGTGGTCAGGTATAATTTGCTGTGGTTGCAGTTGTGCTACTTCAGACACTTGGAAGTGTAGTTTTCTATTAATATTCCACTTAAATCATTTGGCCAGGGCTGTAGGAGTCTAATGGTTGTGTAAATCTCCCTGTTTACTTCTGTTTTCCCAGATAAAGAGCTCTTGGGTGAGACCAGATCAAACTGCTGCCTTGTCCCTAAATTTATTAACCATGAAATTAGCCTGTCCTGGGTGTTGGAACATTTGTGCTCAGATCCATGTGTGGCTCACAAAGGCAGCTCCTGCTATTCCAACAAATAAAGCCAAACCCTCCACCTCATATTTCAAACTTGGAATGAATCATAATATCATTAGTTTGTTCAGAGGCCTTGGGTACATTTCCAGTGCTAGTGCTGAGCTTATTTGTTAACCAAATGTCAGTTCCTGGCTTGCTGGGCTTTTTAAAATCAATTAAAATCAGCCTTTATTTGGCTTTCTGAGCCTCTGGCTGTTCTTGTGAATGGGCCAGTGGTGGCTTGGTTTTAAAGAGCAGCAGCAGCCGAAGTTGGGGATCTTTTTTGCCTTTGCCATGAGTCAGACTGGTTCAGGACATGAGTCCAGCATCACTTTGTACTTCTAGGAACAGGATGATGGATCATGATCATTTGGAAAAGAAGCCTGGCTTGGCTCAGAGATGAGGATTGGAGCAGGTTGTTTTGTTTCTTGAGCCTTTGTGAGCGAAAATTAATCTGTATGTCCTTGATCCTGAATTGTCTCTTCTTGATATAGTATTAATAGCCTAAAGCTGCTGTTTGTTGATCAGGTCAGGTTTAGTTCTGCAGGCTTGGATTTTAAATCTGTGGGATAAAGAGCTTTCCCTGCTCAGTAAGGATTTGGTTTTGAGATGCAGCAGAACAGCAAAGTTTTAACTGTCAATTATTGTTTAAATCCTCTCCCTGAAGAAGAAAATATTAATTAAAGAGCTTGCTGTGCCACGTGTCCCTGAAAAATACCAAGTGTTGTTGGATGGGGCTGGGTGCTGACTGTGTTTGTTGTGTTTTGTGCTCGTCCCCAGGACATTGACATTAAGAAGGTGAACGGTGTCCCTCAGTACGCGTTCCTGCAGTACTGCGACATCGCCAGCGTCTGCAAAGCCATTAAAAAGATGGATGGGGAATATCTTGGGAATAACCGGCTCAAGGTAAAGAAATCCTGCCCTGGACTGTATCCTTCTTGTGTCCTCCATTGCTGCAGCGTGGGATGTTTCACAGCAGGGCAGTCCATGGAACTAAAGTGTTTTTTAATGTGAGATGGTGTCAGAGCAGGCTGGGATTAATCAGTGTTTTTGCTGTGTCTGTGCACACACAATCCTGGCACTGAGCACTGCAGGCTGACATTGCCTGGCCTGGGAGAGCCACGTCTGGTGAGGCTGTGCTGGGAATCCACCCCTCTCCCCATGGCAAACGGGGCGTGTCAGGCCCCAGAACTGTCAGCCTGTCACTTCTCAGACATCCAAACTAGAAGATCACAGTGTTGTCAAACACTCTATTTGTTTAAACAAGCAGAATTATTTTCATTAATTGCTTTTTGATTTTTGTCTTGCACCTGCACCAGATGCTAATTTTAGAAAACCCATACAAACAACAGCTTTCTCCAAATAAACCTTTCATTAGGCAGGCTCTGTTGAGTGAGTTTAACCCTTGTGCACTGTACTGATGGAAGTTTTGCCCTTTTGTGTCCAGCTGGGTTTTGGGAAGAGCATGCCTACAAACTGCGTGTGGTTAGATGGGCTTTCCACAAACGTTACGGATCAGTATCTGACCCGACATTTCTGCCGATACGGGCCCGTGGTGAAGGTAGGTGGGAGGCTTTGGTGTCTGCTTCCGAGTCCTTCCTGTCTTCCTTTCTTCCCATCCTGTCCTTTCAACCCCACTGTCCAGGGCTTTATAGCTCAGGTAGAAAAAATCCTCTCTGGGGTGGAATTGGGCTGACAGGGCTCTGTCAACAAATCCAGCAACCAAAAAGAGGAGTTTTGAGCGAGCCGAGATATGCTGAGTGTTGGAAACCATTTGTTGCTCTTGTGCAGTGCAGTCTCTCTCCCCAGCAAAACTTCCTAAATGTTAGTTGGAAGAACAGCTGTCTAATTATGTAATTACTCATACTTGCTGATTACGTAATTAGACACAACTATGGTTTTTTTCAGCAGACCGAGAAAAAAAGACTTTTTAACAGCAGTCAGGACAATCACAGTGCCAAAAGTTACATGGAAGAAGAGAGAAAGTCAACAATGGTGCAACACACCCGTGCCATGCAGCAGGAGCCTCTCCCATGCAAGTGATTTAACTTCAGTGTGGGAGGTGTCCTGTGTATTTTTATTGGACATGGATGTGCTTAAAATTAAGCAACGTGTGTAAATCTGCAGGATCAGGGTCTGGCCTCCCCAGAGGACTTTCGTGGGTTTGTGTTGCAGCTTTGACATTCTTTATTGTAGCTGTTGTTGCTTGAATGATCGATTTATGCTGCTCAAGGAAGACAATATTTGGAAATTGGGCATTTAACAAGTGGTGAGTGGTACTGCAGACTGATAACAAAAGCTGGTTCCACTTTGGGATAAATGTTCCCTTTACCTTTTTTCCCCCCTAAAACACATTGGAAATTTAAAAAAACCCCAAAAAAACTTAACAGTGCTACAAAACTCAGTCAACAAAGAAAAAATGTTCAAAGTAAAATACAGAAAAACAAAATAAAGGCATAATATACCTCAAGCCACAATATCCACAATTCAAAGCAGTCCCGTGCCCTTTTATTGTCTCTTCATTCCAATATGCCTCATCAGAAAAGCCTGGAAATTCACCTTGCTAAAAATGATTTCCTTCCTGGTACCTTCATGACTTAGGATTTTGTTGGGACTGACATTAAGT
Source organism: Parus major (assembly GCF_001522545.3). Lineage (NCBI taxonomy): Eukaryota > Metazoa > Chordata > Aves > Passeriformes > Paridae > Parus > Parus major. The sequence continues at coordinate 549,375 of NC_031789.1, forward strand.
CCTGTGGATGAGGCTCTTATTTGGTTTTTGTTTTGTTTTTTTGTTTTTTACAGGTGGTGTTTGACCGCTTAAAAGGCATGGCCCTGGTTCTCTACAATGAGATTGAATATGCACAAGCAGCTGTAAAAGAGACCAAGGGGAGGAAAATCGGTGGGAATAAAATTAAGGTGTGCAGAATGACCTCCAAACCAAAGCAAAACAGGCAAAAAAAAAAAAAAAAAGAGGAACAAATTGTGTTTAGGCCTTCCCCCTGAAATGCTGGCAGTGCAGACTGCCAGGCTCGAGGAATACTCGGTGGGACACACATGTCCCACATGCCAAAGGCTTAAATTACATTTTTATACTCGGCTTATCAAGATGTCAGGGAATCCTGAACTGATACTTATAAAGCCTTTTCCAGTATTCTGCCGTTTGTTTCGCTGAACTTGTCTCTCTGAGCTCCTGAGTGTTGGTGTCCGTGTCCCTGCCTCGTTTACCCCAATCCAAGGCAAGCTTTTGTCTGTTTTTGTGTGAAAAAAGGGAAATCTGAAGGTGTGGCTTCCTCCAGGAAAAAGCATGGCTACATCCAGCTGCCCCATGATGATGTCTGGGGTGCACTCTTGGAATCAGGGAATGGTTTGGGTTGGAAAGGACCTTAAAGATCATCTTGTCCTTCCTTGCAACAGATTTTAAACAATAATTGAAAACACTGCTTTGAAAAATACACAGAAAATACTTTTCTTCCTGGAGCAGCACTCAACATTTTCAGGGATATCTTGGATTTGGGTGAATGTGGTGATACCTGTTCTGACTGTCCCATCAGTCCCTCTAACTGGGGACATGAAGTGTCAGCCAGCCCTTTGAATTATCTTCCTTCTTCTCCTTTCTCCTCTCCTAAAGAGTGGGCAGTGATGTCAGGCAGGATCTCAGCAGCTTCCCACCTCACCAAGGGCCAGGAGTTCAGTGTTTTCTGGGAGTGGTGTTGGGTTTCAGTCACCTCCCTGTGCAGGAAAGCCCGTGGTCCCTTAAAAGCTCCACATCTTTGGAATATGCAGCACCCCTGGTGTGGGCCTGTGCTCCATTACACACAAGACTGGGCTGATCTAAAAAATAACAGCAACTAGAATGTTACAGATATTCCATTATGTGGCACACACGTAATGAAATCCATTCTAAACCTTCATTTTTTTCACAATGCCATTAGCTTCTTAGTACTGGAAAGCAGCAATTTTTGGAGTAGCTGGAACAGGGATCTGCAGTTGAGCAGGTTTGCTTCTCTCCCTGCTCTATAACCCTGGGCAAACACATGGAGTGGAGGATGGACACATAATCCTGACCCTCTGTAGCACTGCCCTGAGATAAAAGGGACTTTGGAACTCTCCTGGTATTAAAAACATCAATACCATGATAATAATGTGCATTTTTCCTGCTGCTTTGCCCAGCAGAAGCCTCTGGGATGGCAGCTACAACAACAGAGTAAGGAGGTAATTACACAGCTCCACTGAGAAGTATCTTTATTCCTGGAGATGTGCAGGGCCAGAAATGGGACATGTTTAACATTTTTTATTCAATTTTACCCCCATTTTCAGTTCTGCTCCCACCTTCAGCAGACAGGGGAATGTTGGCAGAGTGGGATGTTTTGTGACTGAATGTGATTTCCCCTTTCTTTTTCAGGTGGACTTTGCAAATCGGGAGAGTCAGCTGGCATTCTATCATTCCATGGAGAAAACGGGTCAAGATATCAGAGACTTCTACGAAATGCTGGCAGAAAGAAGGCAAGTATCAATGTTTCTTCAATTTTCTGTTTTCTGGCATCACCTTACACAACCCTTTTAAATCATTGTCCTCCTCATTATAAAATCAAACTTTCTTCAGGCCATAATTCTTAAACAAGTTTTTCCCTCTCAACTTTATCCTTATTTTTAAAGTTTTATTAAAAACACCTCTGCATTTAATTATTTTTTTTTTACCTCTTCACTATTTTTAAAATTAAATTTAAGTGATCCAGACTTAAGATGTGCAGATTAGAGCAGGCAGGATCTCAGACATCCAAGGCACACCAGTTACTGGAATTCCTGCTGAGCTGGAGGCTGCAGTTGTCTGCGTGATCCATATTTAAGTATCCGGTTTCTCTGCTGGGTCACCAGGACACAGTTGGGAGTCATTCATCACGTCTTAGGAATGCAGAGAGCAGCTTATCTGTAGCAGAGAAATGTGGGTGTACATAAAGTCTGATAAACTGCTGCTCAGCCCTTGAGCAAGTCAAATCTGATCCTCCACCTCCCTCTTTCCAACAGTTTTGTTTGTAACGTGATAAAATAATACAATTTGAGTAAGGATCAATTTTTATTTTGAATAAAGCTGTGTCCTGTGTGGCTGCCCCTTGGCAGCAGCTGGCACCACACACTGCACAGCCACTTCTTCATCCCTGAAGACCTGGCACAGAAACACTCTGCAGTTTGGGGTTTTTTACCTTCATTGACTGAAAAAACACCCCAGTTTTACTCCCTTCAGAGCCTGGCTCATTGTTAGAGCTCTGCATGCGCAGTGTGACACCAGCTGTACCCTGGAGCTGGATAAACCCAAGAGTTTTTTTGCAGCAAAATAGATTGGTCTGAGATAATGCAAAATGAGCAGATTAAAAAAGTGAGCAGGGTTTGGAAATTGGCAATCAGGATTTGCATAATGGAAATACAAGTGTGCCTTCCCCAGGCCTTGCCAGATGTTGTGATGTGCCAGCAATAAGCATTTCCTCAGAACTGTGCTGGGTTCAGGCAAGAGAAGGGCATTATTGAATGTTTCTCAGCACACAGGACTCGGGTGGGATTGTCTTTGCCATGGAATGATCCTGAACAGGACCTGATTTCTGCTGTTTGGGCACCCTTAGTCTGGTTTTCCCTTCTCTGTCACTCTGCTGATGTAGTCATTGGGAGATCCACAGGGATAATGGATCGTGGAGCAGTACAGTGAGCTCTGCAGTGACTCTGTAATTCTGCAGCTCCTGGTGCCCCTCCAGGCTCCTCCTTGCAGAGGAGATCTGCACAAACAAACCACCTTCTTTTGAGGTTGTAGTTGGAGCCAGTCTAAATAGGACCCAAAGGGGAAAAAAAAACATGAAAAAACAAAATCCCTGATCGATATTTTTAACTTCACTGCTGCTTTTCACAACATCCCACTTCACTTGCAGGATGAAGTTTTCATCTTCCAGGTTTTGTCCCTTTTTCAACTTTGTACTTTTCTTAAAAGGTGGAAGTTGCCAGCTTTTAACATAAAACATAAACTGTGAAGCCAGATAAATCTATGAGGAATCCGAGAATCATTTAGGTTGGAAAAGACCTCCAAGGCCATCGAGTCCAGCCTGTGACTGATCCCCTCCTTGTCCCCAGCCCAGAGCACTGAGTGCCACATCCAGGCATCATGGACACCTCCAGACATGGGGACTCCAAACCTCCCTGGGCAGCCCCTTCCATTTCCTGACCATCTTTTCCATGGTGAAATCCTTCCTCATGTCCAACCTGAACCTCTCCTGGCACAGCTTGAGGCCGTTTTCTCTTGTCCTGTCCCTGTTCCTGGGAGCAGAGCCCAGCTGAGTACAGAGTGTGCAAAACACTCTGTACTGGTGGGGAGTTGGAACTCCACCTTTATTCCACCTCCCTCCCATGTTCAGTCTTACAAATTACTTATTTTTACTGCTTGGAGGTATTGAAATAACGACATTAATTGCTTGACTTACTTTGCTGAATGACTTAATCTGATCTTATAAACAATCTGATATTTGTTCACTTGGTTTTACTGTAAACAGGCAACGCCAGCAGATCACATGCAGTGAAGGAGCTAATTTGGGAATTAAAAGATCACTTGCAGGGCTTAGGATTTTTAGAGAAATCTTACCATAACTTTGCTGCTTAGTAATGGAGAGATTCCACTCCTGAACTTTGATTTGACTCGTGTTTTCAGAGTCAAATGAAGGTCTCAGGTTGTGGATAAGGGGGTGTGTTCACCCTGCCAGCCTTGTGCACAGGTGCTGTGTTGGTTTTACCTTCATTTCACGCAAGTTTGGAATTTGACAAAAACAAAGGAGTGAAGGTGGTGAAGCAGTGCTTGGGAGAGGTGATAAGGTACTACCCATGAAGTACATTTGGTATTTGGTAAGTTAATAAAAGCATTTAGCACACAGACTCCTTGCCAGGCCTCTGTGTGCAGCTTGATGCACACAGGAAAAAAGACCAGAAAATGGTTCCTTTCACACAGAAATTTGTGGTAGCAGAGTACATTGGTTGGGAAGGAGAACTAGAATCTGTTTATTCTTGTGTTTAGCAGAGACGAGCGCAGAGGATCCTACGAGTACGCCCCTGACCGTACTTACTACGAGACCGTGCGGACCCCGGGGACGTATCCTGAAGATCCTCGGAGGGAGTACCCAGCTCGGGGCAGAGAATTCTACGCCGAGTGGGATCCCTACCAAGGAGACTACTACGACCCACGATACTACGACGACCCTCGCGAGTACCGGGATTACCGGGGAGATCCGTACGAGCAGGACATCAGGGAGTACAGCTACAGGCAGCGCGAGAGGGAGAGGGAGAGAGAACGGTTTGAATCCGATCGGGACAGAGACCACGAGCGGAGACCGATGGAGCGGAGCCAGAGCCCGACGCATTCCCGGCGCCCGCAGAGCCCCGGAGCGTCCCCCTCGCAGTCGGAGCGGCTGCAGAGCGACTCGGAGAGGAGGATTTACAGCAGGTCCTCAGATCGCAGCGGCAGCTGCAGCTCGCTGTCCCCTCCGCGATACGACAAGCTCGACAAAGCCCGCGTGGAACGATACGCAAAAAACGAGAAAGCGGAGAAGGAGCGCGTCTTCGAGCAGGAGAGGGTGGACAAGGAGAAGCGCTTGGTGAGGAAGGAAAAGATGGAAAAAATAGAAAAGGAGAAAACGGATAAGCAGAAACGAAAAGCAAAAATCCACTCGCCCAGCTCTCAGTCCTCGGAGACGGATCAGGAGAATGAGAGAGAGCCCAGCCCAGAAAAACTGAAGGGCAACAGTAAACAAAGCAAAGAGAGGGGTGACAAAGAAGGGACAGCAAAGAACCGCCTGGAGCTGATGCCCTGTGTTGTGCTGACCCGCGTGAAGGAGAAGGAGGGGAAGGTGATCGATCAGCCTGCGCTGGAGAAACTGAGGGCGAAGCTGGATAACGACACTCTGAAATCCCCACTGCTGGAACAGAAAACCCAGGTGTCCCAGGCTGAGCCAGCCAAGTCCGAGCAGTCGAAAGCAGAACCTGTCAGAACCAAGGTACAGAAGGAGAAAGCCCTTGCCAGTCACATCGAAGTGGTGGATAAGGAGGGGAAAATGAAACCCAAAAAGCACTTGAAGACAGAACAAACTTCTTCTGAGGGGGCCAATGCAGTTGATTTGGACAAATTGGAGGCTCGTAAAAGGCGTTTTGCTGATGCGAATCCTAAACCTGACAGGCAAAAACTGGATGTAAAACGGAGCAGCCAGGATGAGGAGGATTCACGCGTGGTTTTGAAAAAGCAGCTTGATGCAACGGTGTCATCTAGAGAAGCACCAGTGTTAAGGGAAGGAGAATTGGAGAGAAAACCCCTGAGGAAGGAGATGCTTAAAAGGGAATCTAAAAAACTCAAACTGGAAAGACTTATTCCTGTTACTAGTCCCAAAGAAATTCAGGACACTCTTAATGTTGGTGGGATTGGCGTGCGTCCCACCCTGGATCTGCAGGCGAGGCTCATGGAGGCACCCGAGGAACCTGTGGAAGTTCAGGAACTCCCTCCTAAAAAACCCAACCCGGTAAAACCCCAGCATAAACAGGTACCACTGCTGGAGGAGCAGGGAACGGAGAGAGAGGACACAAAGAAGAACTACTCCAGCCTTCCTGAAGAAACACCAGAGCATAAACTCGGCCAAGAGAAGCCTCAGTCGGCTGAGACGGAGGAGAAGATCAGCATAGACATCGACCACACGCAGAGCTACCGCAAACAAATGGAGCAAAGCCGCAGGTTGAAACAGCAGCTGGAAATGGAGATAGCAAAGTCAGAGAAGTTTGGCAGTCCAAAGAAAGATGTGGATGAATACGAAAAGCGGAGTCTGGTTCATGAGGTGGGAAAGCCTCCGCAGGATGTCACTGATGACTCTCCACCAAGTAAAAGGAAAAAGACTGACCAGTTTGACTTCGAAATTAGCACTAAGAGAGAAAGGAACTACAGAAGTTCTCGTCAGGTGAGTGAGGACTCCGAAAGGATGTCCTGTTCCCCAAGCATCAGGCACTTCCCCTTCCATGAGGATGATGACACGCTTGATTCTCCAAGGCTAATGCCATTGAAGGAAACCAAAGAGTCACCTAAAATAGAAGAAAAGGGTCTTTCATACTCCAACATGACTGTGAGGGAGGACTCGCTGAAATTCAATCCTTATGATTCCAGCAGAAGGGAGCAGATGGCAGAAATGGCTAAAATAAAACTCTCTGTGCTGAGTTCTGAGGAAGACTCGAGTAGGTGGGAAACCCAAGCGAAGCAGGAGCCTGGGAGAGTGGATATCAGCTTTCCAAGCAGCATTGTGAAAAGAGACAGTATACGCAAACGGTCTGTCCGAGATCTGGAACCGGGGGAGGTCCCTTCAGATTCAGATGACGATGGTGAAAACAAGCCCCATTCCCCAAAAGCCTCGTCCTTGTTAGAGAGCTCCAGACTCTCTTTTTTATTAAGGGACCGAGAAGAGAAGTTCCGGGAAAGAGAGGAAAGACTCCAGTCCAGTTCTCTAGAAAGAAACAAATTCTACTCTTTTGCATTGGACAAGACAATCACACCTGACACAAAGGCCTTGCTTGAAAGGGCTAAATCCCTCTCTTCCTCCAGAGAGGAAAACTGGTCCTTTCTAGACTGGGATTCAAGGTTTGCTAGTTTCAGAAACAATAAAGACAAAGAGAAGGTTGACTCGGCTCCAAGGCCTATCCCATCCTGGTATATGAAAAAGAAAAAAATCAGAACTGATTCCGAAGGTGGAAAACTGGATGATAAGAAAGAAGATCATAAAGAGGAGGAACAAGAGCGGCAGGAACTGTTCGCTTCTCGGTTTTTGCACAGTTCAATCTTTGAACAGGACTCCAAACGCCTGCAGCATTTAGAGAGGAAGGATGATGACCTGGACTTCATCTCTGGAAGGTTGTACGGAAGACAGTCCTCCTCTGATGGGACAAACAGCACAGCTGATCTGGTGCAAGAGCCCGTGGTTCTCTTCCACAGTAGGTTTGTTGAGCTGACACGAATGCAGCAGAAAGAGAAGGAGAAAGATCAGAAACCAAAAGAAATGGAGAAACAGGAAGATAAAGAAAACCGGCCGAAAACTCCAGAAATAGTTCCTGATAGTAAAGAAACAGAACAGAAACCTTCCTCAGTTGTCGGTCCCTCTTCAGTCACCGTCCTCCCACAGGAACCAGCTCCCATCGCTCCTGAGAAAATAGTGAGCGAAAAGGTCCTGGTGGAACCAGCTTCTGTCAAAGAAGAGAAACCTGAACCTGCTGCTGCAGCAGAGGAACAAAAACCTTTTCCTGAACTTGCTGCTCCTGTCAAAATGGAACCTTCTGAGCAATCAGAACCTTCCCCAGTTGTAGAAGTGAGTAAAGAAATTGTTGCTACAACCCTGGCACCAGAGGAAGATGCTGTGGCCACAGAGCATCCTTCGTACTTGGATACCAAACCTCCTACTCCTGGGGCCTCGTTTTCCGATGCAGACATCAGCGTGGATCCAGAACCTGAGGCTGCCCAGCTGCTTCCACCTCCGCCCAAGCTAGTTCAGAAGTCAGATGAGGCCGTGGAACCTAAAGAGGAAAATCCTTCACCCTCTGCCAACACCGATGCTGGTGTGAGTCAAAAGGTGGAGGTGGCTGCTGAGGTCCTGCCACCTGTTTCCGACAATGATATGGAAGTGGAACCTCCGGTTGTTGTAAAAGATAAAAAGTCCTACAAAAGTAAACGGTCCAAGACTCCGGTGCAGTCGGCTGCAGCCAGTGTCACGGAAAAGCCCGTCACGAGGAAGAGTGAAAGAATTGACCGTGAAAAACTGAAAAGGTCCAGCTCTCCTCGTGGGGACACCCAGAAGCTTTCTGAATTGAAAGTGGAGGCAGAAAAGGTTTCAAGGAATGCTGCTAAATCCCCGAGTTCTGCTGCAGAGCCGGAAAACGTGGAGCTGAGCTTGCCGATAGGCCGGACCAGACGCAGAAACGTGAGGTCGGTCTACGCTACCACAGGGGACAACGAAGGCCCATCTCCGGTGAAGGACTCGATGGAGGTCACTAGATCCACCAGGAAGAGGGTGGAAAAGGAACCACAGGAAACGGTGACAACTGTTCCCACAACCCCGAGGAGGGGGAGACCTCCCAAAACCCGCCGTAAGCCAGAGGAGGACATTTCTCCCATAAAGACCGAACCGGTACAACAAGAGGTGGAGGAGGCTGAAACTAAAGACGCTGTGGAAGCTCCTAAACCTGCAGAAGGCTGGAGGTCTCCGAGATCCCAGAAGCTCACACACACTCATTCATCAGCTGCTACCAGCCAGCAGGGGAAGAAGGGGAAGAATGAGCTGAAAGCCGATACCACGGCTGAATCTGAAGATGCTGCTGAAAGAAGCGGTCAGGAATCGAGCATCGGTGACAGCAGCAATAAAGCAAAAGCCACTGAGAAAGAGCCGGCTGCAAGCGAGCAGAAACGTGATCGGAAGGAGCTGGATGTGGAGAAAAACCAGCCAGAAATCCCCACAGTTGAGATCATTGAGAAGAAGCCAGTGCCAGAAAAGGTTACGAAATCCAAAAGGGGAAGGTACAAAAATACCAAGACTGTTGTTGACAAGGCATCCGTGTGTCTCAAAAATGTAGAAATACGGCTCAATGTTGACGAAGTCAAGGGCGCCTTGCGGCCCGCTGAGGAGGAGGCAGAGCCAGTGGCAGTGTCACCACCCAAGATGAAAAGCCCTCCAAAAGAGGACATCCTGCCACCCCACTTCTCCAAGAATGAGGTAGAAGATTCATTCCCAGAAATGGAAAAGGAGGTGATGCGGGAGCCCAGGCAGTCACCTGAGGCTGCCCAGTTGGCAAAGCAGATTGAGCTGGAGCAGGCAGTGGAGAACATTGCAAAACTCACTGAGACTCCTCCGACAATCGCTGCCTACAAAGAGCCAACGGCAGATGTGGCTGAAGTGCGCCAGGAGGAGGAGGCAGATAAACCTGCACACCAGGCCAGTGAGACAGAGCTGGCAGCAGCCATCGGCTCCATCATCAACGATATTTCTGGGGAGACGGAAAGCTTCCCTGCACCGCCAACATATCCTGCTGAATCTGAGGCTGAGATCCCTACAGAGCCCTTGGTGCTGCAGTCCCCTCGGGAGGAGATGGAGCCTGAGACGGATCAGGCAGTGAACAATATCCTGGAAACCGAGGCTGCCGTCGAGCCTGTGGTGCAGCCGGTGCCCGGCTCCGTCCCGTCGGCACTGGAGACTGAGAGCAAGGAGTCTGAAGTCAGCTTCAGTGAATCTTCCAACTCTGCACAGGAGGCCGAGACCTTGCAGGAGGCTGAAGCTGCTCGGAAGGAGAAGGGCCGTCAGAAAACCACGCGGCAGAGACGCAAGAAGAGCACGAGCAGGAAGGGCGATGCCACCGAAGTCAACACCTTTGAGCCGGAGAGGGTGCAGAGCAAATCACCCCCTGCCAACGAAGTGAAGACAAAACCTGAAGAAGCCTCAAAGGAGGAGAAGCATATCAAACCCACGGCATCCACGGAGCCAAGTGCTTCTGATGTCACCAAGGCTGTGGCTGCAGATGTCCTGGCTGCACATGAGGCTGTCCCTGAGAGCAGCACCTCTCCAAAGGTACCTACTCCGACTCCTCTGGACCCGGGTGCCCCGCCGGTCCCCCTTGACGAGGGGAGTCAGAGCGGGTTCAAGATCCGGTCACCCCTGGAGAACGCTCCCATCACGTCACCGAGTGCCCCCAACGCAGCCCTTCCTGCCATCTCCACAGCGGTGGCCAAGCTCCCCACCCCGGTGCCCACCACCATCGTCCCCCTTCACTCCGGTGCTGCCAAGGTGCCCGAGTGGATGGTCAGGCACGAGGAGCCCCGTGCCCGTTCCACGCCCCCGCCCGCTCTCCCGCCGGACACCAAGGCCTCGGATATCGACACCAACTCCAGCACTTTGAGGAAGATACTCATGGAGCCCAAATACGTCTCGGCAACGAGCATAACCTCCACGCACGTGACAACAACGCATGCGGAGCCGGTGAGCGCGCCGTGCCTGGAGGAGACGCCTCTCCACCCTGCCGTGGAGGCCGTCAAGCCGGTTTCTGAGGAGAAGCCAGCTGTTCCTGTCACCAACGCCCTGGACCCACCAGTGGCTGAAGCACCGGTGTTCAGCGAGAAGGAAAAGGTCAACACCGTGATTGCTCCCAAAGCCACTTCTGTCATCAGCAGGATGCCCCACAGCGTGGATCTGGAGGAGGCTCCGAGGATCACCTTGGTGAAACAAGCTCCCCAAACCCAGACCTGCCTCGTCAATGCTCCCTCCCCAAAATTCAAGCAGAGGTCAAGTACAAATGATAACAGCAGGTTTCATCCAGGATCAATGTCTATTATTGAGGAGAGGCCTGTGGAGACTGGGTCCAGTCCAGGGCTGCGGGTGAACACCTCGGAAGGTGTGGTGCTGCTGAGTTACTCAGGGCAGAAGACAGAGGGCCCTCAGCGAATCAGCGCCAAGATCAGCCAGATTCCCCCAGCCAGCGCTGTGGACATTGAGTTCCAGCAGTCTGTATCCAAGTCTCAGATTAAACAGGAGCCTCTCACGCCGTCCCAGCCAGCATCAAAAGGCTCCCAGACCTCGGCGGGCTACGGGACCGTTTCCACCCATTCTTCCTTGGTACTCGGAACGCAGCCCTACAACACCTCGCCCGTCATCTCCTCCGTCAAACAGGAGCGCGCCGCGCTGGACAAGCCCGACTCGTCCCACCTGGCTGTGCAGACCACGGCGTCTCAGCCCGGCAAGGTCCTCACGCAGACGGTAAACACTCCACCCGTGCTGGTCCACAACCAGATGGTCGTGAACAAAAAACTGTCTGACCCAGCTGCTCTGAAAGTAGAGACAAAGACTCTGCAGCCCTCCAATCTGAGTCCTGGAGTTAGTCCTCACCACCCTTCCCTCTCTGGGAAGATGCACTCGGAGGCAAACCACGTCAGCTCGGGCCCCAGCACCCCGACCGACCGGGCCATCTCCCACCTGGGGGTCACCAAGCAGGAGCCGCACTCGCCGCGCACCAGCGGGCACTCGCCGTCGCCGTTCCCCCGGGCGTGTCACCCCGGCAGTACCTCATCTCCGGCCCTGGCCAGCAGCACCCCGGTGATGCTGGCGCCGGGAATCCCCGTTCCTCAGTACATATCCAGCATGCATCCCGAGCAATCCGTTATCATGCCCCCCCACAGCGTCACGCAGACCGTGTCCCTGGGCCACCTGTCCCAAGGCGAGGTGAGGATGAACACCCCTCCTCTCTCCGGCATTCCCTACGGCATCCGCCCGGAAGCGCTGCACTCCCCCCGCGCTGCTCTGCAACCCCAGATGGAGATCAAACCTCAGCGCTCCAGCACGCCCCAGCCAGCGCCCATCCGGGACATCGTCATGCCCCCGCTGTCCTCCCAGCACCCCCCCGAGGAGGAGCTGCACTTCCACCACACGGCCGTGTGCCGCGGGCCGGCCCCGGTGCAGTCGGACGTGCTGGTGATGCAGCCCGACTACCGCATGCACCCCGGCGGGCTGCGGCTGGAGCAGTACAACGTCCCGCGGGACGTCAGGATGATCATGCACCCGCACATGGCCACCGTGGGCGAGCACCACTCGGAAACGCGACAATCCCGGACGCCCGAAGGGGCCGTCAAAACCCCCCCGGTCAGTAAGACCCCGCAGCCCGGGAAAGAGACTCCCAAATCCTCGGAGGGGAAGATGGCCCACTCTCCCCACAGCGAGCCCCGGCTGCTCAGCGTGCCCTCGGGCGGCCAGCTGCCCGGGCTGCCCCTGACGCAGCCCGTGGTGGTCCCACATGGGGTGCAGATCATGCATCCCGCCGGGAGCTCCTTCCACGATTACCGCTCGGTCTACGGCGACATGAGGAATTACCACACGGCACAGCTCGGGCATCCGCAGTTCCCGGGTGCCTCGCCCATCGGGCTGCCTTCCCGCAGCATGACCCCGTCCCAGGTGAGAAAGGAGATCCTTTGTCTCCCTCCCAGGAATCCGGAGGGGTTTGAGCTGTTTCTTGTGGGGTGATGGGATTCAAATGCTGCTTTAGCATCAGAGGAAGCTGAAACAACCCATTTCTTGACCTGCTCTGGGACTCCACCCAGAAGGGTGAGCGTGCCTGCAGGTTTCTCGGTCTGTACCGAGGTGGTGAGTGGGTCAGGCATCCTTGGATGGATGGTGAGCCCAAGGATGGGCCTGGGGCAGGATTCAGGGACCGGGGTTTCAGCTCAGGTGGGCTTGAAAGTGGGGGACTACCCCAGGTGCCACCACAGCAGGGCATGGTGTGACATGGGTGTGACGCGTTGTCTCCACCAGGAACCTGGTTGATAATATATTGGGGTTTATAATGGGGTTGGACACACCCTCAGCCTAAAGACCTTGCCTTTTTCCCCCTGCCTGTTTCCCAGGGTCTGCCGGAGGGCGAGCACTCGCACCCCAGCCAGCCAGTCCGCAGCAAGACCCCTCAGATCCCGCAGGATGCCAAGGGCCCGTCGGCAGCGGGGCCGGAGCAGAGTCACCACGGCCCCGTGAACAGGCACACGGCACAGATGGACCCCCACGTCCACCTCCAGCGGGCACAGGGGGACACCAGCCAGACCTCCTACCCCTCGCCCGTCGCCATCTCCATGAAGCAGGAGCTCCCGTCACCGCACCAGCCCCAGGCGGTTCCCAAACAATCCCTGTTTATCCCCACGACCTCGGGGCCGCCCCTCAGCCGCCCGGAGCCCCAGTCCACGCTCAAGCAGGAGCCATCCCCTCACCCCGTGTCCCAGAGACCGGTGGACATGGTCCAGCTCCTGACGGTGAGTGCTGTGCTCCTGATCCAGGGGGATCTGTCTCAGCCAGAGCACCAAATCTGACCTTTCTTACACCAAAAACTTAGGATGCAGAAAGGCATTCTTTGGTTTTTGCATTGTTTTTGATGGATTTTAGCCGTGTTTACTGTTCCAAGTCAGTTTTGCATTTTCCTGTGAAGTGTTTCCTCGTGGGCAGGGGAGAGTGTTGGTGTATTTCATTTAAATGAAAAAGAAAAACTGCTCTCACAAGTGTGGAAAATGAGGAAGAGGAGGGAGGCAGTGAGGAGCAGGTAGCAATAAGGAGCTGGGAGTTGTGTTTAGCACCAAATGTCTCCCATATAACCTCGAGCAGTTCTTCTCCTGCTGTTATTTCTCAGTTTATCCATTTGTAAAAGGGAAAGCAGCACTCAGGAGCAGCCTTGTGCTGGGTGGGTGGTGGAGGGATTGGGATGAGGGTTCCCACCCAGACAGAGCGGCCAGCTGGAAGGAAAAGGGCTGAGCTCCAGATTTAGCAGGATATAACCCAGGGCTGGCCTTCAAACCTTGGATGGAAGTGTTGGTGGCAGCCGAGCAGCTCAGGCAGGATTTCAGATCCCACTCTCCTTGCTTTGTGTGTAATTCCCTTCTCCCTCTCTTCCCAGAAATACCCCATTGTCTGGCAGGGTCTGCTGGCTCTCAAGAACGACACGGCGGCCGTGCAGCTGCACTTTGTGTCGGGGAACAACGTGCTGGCTCACCGCTCGCTGCCGGCGCCCGAGGGAGGGCCCCCGCTGCGGATCGCGCAGCGCATGCGGCTCGAGGCCTCCCAGCTGGAGGGGGTGGCTCGGAGGATGATGGTGAGGGCGCTGGGGAATCTGTGCTGGGAGCTGGGCTGGTCCCACCGCGGCTCCCAGGAACCTGCGGGCTCCTCGGGGAATGGGAGTGCTGCATCCTGGGCACGGCCTGCAGCTGGACTTGGTGATCCCTGGGGATTCCTTCCAATCCTACAATTCTGTTTTGGGATTCTGGTGTTAACACCCATTCCTTCAACCCTGAGAGCGAAACACAGATTGCAGGTGATGAGCAATAGCTCCTACACTGCATTTCTGGAAAAGGCAATGAGAGCTGGGAAAGCTTTCAGTCACCCTCAGCCCTGGGACAAACCCCTGCTGCCTTCGGTGTGTCTGAGTAAGGTGGGCAGTTCAGGTGACCATGAAAATCCATTTTTAGTCCTTTCCACTGTGCTCGTGCTCTCAGCACGTGTTGGAATCACAGAATCCCAGACAGGTTTGGGTTGGGGGGGCCCTAAAGCCCATCCCACCCCCTGCCCTGGGCAGGGACACCTTCCACTGTCCCTGCTTGCTCCAGGCCCTGCCCAGCCTGGCCTTGGACACTTCTGGGGCAGCTGTGGGGTAGAAATTGTAACATCACGGGGTTTAAAGCGAGGATTTTCCCCCCTGGGTAGCGGGTGGGTGTCTGGAAAACCCGCACTCATGCAGCATTTCCCTTCCCTTGCAGGTGGAGAGCGATTACTGCCTGCTGCTGGCGCTGCCCTGCGGCCGCGACCAGGAGGACGTGGTCAGTCAGACAGAGTCACTCAAGGCCGCCTTCATCAGTTACCTGCAGGCCAAGCAGGCTGCAGGCATCATCAACGTCCCCAACCCCGGCTCCAACCAGGTACAGAGAGCCCCAGGGTCACCAGAACTGCCCTGACAGCACAGCTCGAGCTCCTGGGGTTACTGCTCCAACAGCCCCCACATCTCACCAAACACAGGGGGAGATCCAGAAATTACTGATGGCATCGATATAATCAGTGATGGAATTGATGAAAGTGACCCCAAAGCCAAAAAAACCCCCAGATGTGTGTTTGGTGTGTTCCCAGTTCCCAGTTGTGGGCTGAAAACAGCCAAATGCATTTCCCAGCTCTGTCTCTGAAGTAGAATCCTTGTTTCTTGCCATGTCCTGATTTTTCCAGAGGAGCTGGTGTTTCCTTGCAGAATGCATTTGGTGCCATGCAGGTGTGTTGCTGCACTGGGTGCAATTTAACCTGTGTGTAATTGAATTCTGGTTGTCAAGAGCCCAGAATGGGCGGCCAGCACTCAGAGCAACCACTGAAATGGGAAATTCATGGGAATTTTTCTGCCTTTCCCAGCAAAATCAGCCAGCTCCTACACCTGGAAAACCCCCCTGGGAAACATGGCTTTGTTTTATACAAGATTTAGGATCCTTTAAGCACCCAGAACATGACTGAAATGTCCCATTTTTAAACACATCTCTGATTGTGGTTTTTCCCTCCCTGCAGCCTGCCTACGTTCTGCAGATCTTCCCACCCTGCGAGTTCTCGGAAAGCCACCTGTCCCGCCTGGCTCCAGACCTCCTCGCCAGCATCTCCAACATCTCTCCTCACCTGATGATTGTCATCGCGTCGGTATGAGCTGTTTACCACTTACTGACTTTGTTATTTTAATCTTAATTTTTTTTTAATTTTTCCAAGGCCCTGCAGCAAAAAAAAAAAAAAAAAAAGCAAAAAAAAAAAAAAAAAAAAAAAAAAAAAAAAAAAAAAAAAAAAAAAAAAAAAAAAAAAAAAAAAAAACAACAACGAGAAAGCCCACAAAAAATTAATTTTAAAATAAAACAAATTCAAAAGAAGGAGAGAAGGTTATGAAACAAGAAAAATGCTGCCAGAAACCAGCCTCCTGCCCAACCGGCCTCGATCAAACCTTGGATGTTTACATGTTGCTTTAGCATATGGACAACTGATGCACTCAGCAGGTGGACTGGGCTCGGGTTCCTGTGCCTCCTTTTTGGGGAAAAAAACACACAAAAAAGAAAAAAAAAAAAGAGGAAAAAAAAAAAAAAAGAGAAAAGGATGGCTTATTTTTTTTAACAAAAAGAAAAGGAAAAAAATAAAAAAACCTGAACTGCCTTTGCACTAAATTAGTGACTCGGACTTTGCACAGTTGGAGACGCTGTGACGTTCTGGATGTCTTGACACACATTGACTGCGCCGTGGACGTTCCGCAGGGACTCTGCTGAGATTTGTGGGTCAAGGAGCATTTCACAGTCATTTTTTATTTTATTGGTTGTTTTGTTGGGGTTTTTTTTTTTTTGGGTTTTTTTTTTCCCTTCTTTTGGGGTTGTTTATTTTTTTTTTTTGGGGCGGGGGTGGGGAGGGGGTGTTTTTTCTGGATGTGAACCTTCCTCTTCCTCCACCTGCCCCTGCTGCAGCCATCTCCTCGTCATCTGGGATGTACAGTTTACACTGCAAAACAAGAGAGTACAAAACAACAAAACAAAAGGGAGAGCATTTTTCCTTCCTGGTGGGATATGCAGAACTCAGTGGGTGTGTGTATATATAAATATATATATAATATATATAAATATATATAATACTGACTTTAAAAAAAAAAAAAAAATCAAATCCCCACAACATACATTTTTTTTTAATCTGTGCCAAAAATGTGTTTTCAGAGAAAAAAAAAATCTTATTTTCATACTCAGACTTTGTATTGTCACTCATTTGTAAGTGCGCTTCATTTAAGCATCCCCTCGTCTCATCAGCTGTGGAAGTGTTATACACTTGTACAAAGACTCTGCCCGGCCCCCCTCGCCTCCCCTAACACTTAATTAATTTATGGAACTTGGTTTTTTGGGGTTTTTTTTTTGTTTTTTGTTTTTTTTGGGGGGGTTTTTTGTTTATTTTTGGTTTATTTTGTTGGTTTTTTTTTTCTCAGCGCAGTTTTGTTTTGTGTGTCCATTGGATTACGAACTTTATTAAAAAATACAAAACACGTCGGCGCCCCGACCTCGTCCCTCGGCGTGGGGAGGGGGAGCGGGGAAGGGTTTGGGGGCTGCCAGGGAGGGGTCACCCCCTTCTCCTTTAAAAACAACCAGAGAAAAAGATCATTTCATCCCACATTTCTCTGGATTTTCCCTCCTGTGTTGTAAAATATTTGTGAAAACCAAAATCGCAGGGTTTGCCCCCGTTTTTAATCTCAGCATGCAACAGCTCCTCAAGGAAAATTATCCCTGGGTTATTGGTGCTCATCATCCTTCGGAATACCAGAACCAGACTCGGTGTTTTTCCACCCAAATCCCTGCCAGGTGTGAGTGGGGAGCCCCATCAGGACTAAAGGAGTTAAAATCAAGCAGGTGTGGTGAAACAGGAGCGTTGGGGCAGGGTGTGGGATCCTCTGGCTGCAGCCCCGGCGGGGACGGGGGGAGGAAGGAGCCGGGTTTGGGGTGAAACCAGGCCAGAAAGGAGCCCCAGGGTGGGGACCTGGCCAGAAACACCCCCAGAGACCCCAGGTCCCTCTGGGGGGGACAGGGGGGTCACACTCCTCCCCGAACTGATGGACAGACCCAGCGCAGATGGACACACGGACACACGGACACGGAAGGGTCCAACCCCGCTGGGTTCTGAGTGGGACCTTGGGGGTAAAAAGGGACATTTTTGGTGGGCTGGAGGGCACTGTCTGTGTGTCCAGCCAGGTGTGAACGCTCTGTCTGTCCAGGCAATGTCCGTGCACCCAGCTGGGCCTGGAGCTGCCCATCCACCCAGACCCATCCCCTGACCCCCCGTCCGTGGGTCTGACAG
>NC_031789.1:567157-568120 GCF_001522545.3 Parus major
TGATTTTTGGAGAGGGACATTTATTAATCTGTGCAGGAGGAAGGTCAGGGCTGGGCCGGTGTCTGTCCATCTGTCTGGCTGCACGTACAGTGTCCAGCAGGACAGACAGTGCCTGTGTCCAGCTGGACTGACAGCTGTCTGTCCTACTGGACATACCACGGTCCCTCTGTCTGGCTGTGAATGTCACCAGCCACGGAACTGTCCTCGTGTCCAGCCAGATGTGTCCCTGTCTGCCTGTCCCACCCTCTGTCTGTCTGTCCATCTGCCCAACCAGCCCCGGCCCTGTCCTGAACCCTCCGTTCCCTGCAGGCTGCAGGGCTGAGGACAGACGGACACACGGACGGTGGCAGGGGTGGACAGACGCGTGGACAGACACGTGTCCTGGCTGGCAGTGTCCGTGTGTCCGCCCGCCCTGCGAGGCCCTGAGGGTGCAGCACCGCAGGATTCAGCCCCTCCTCCCCGCGCTCCAGCCCTGCAGGAGCCCCAGACACCCACGGGGGGAGAAGCCACGGCGAGTTCCCCCCTCCCTGAGCACCGAGCCTTACAAAATACTGCAATTTATTCCATCTCTCTCCTCGCAGAAATACACTTTGTACAGGCTTTGCGAGCTGTTAAATAAAGGCTGTGCGGGGCTGGGCTCACTCGGGGGGGATCAGGGGTGGGGAGGGAAAGGCTGGGGCAGGGTCATGAGTTGGGTGGGGCAGGGGCGGGGAAGGGGTGTGACAGGGGTGTGACAGGGGTGTGAGAGGGGTGTGAAATCGCTGATTTTTTGCAAGGAGCCTTGGGGTAAAAAAGTGCATTTTTGGACCATTTATGCTCATGTTTGGAGGTGGAGGATCAGGGGTGGGGAGGGAAAGGCTGGGGCAGGGTCATGAGTTGGGTGTGACAGGGGTGTGACAGGGGTGTGGCAGGGGCGGGGCAGGGGTGTGACAGGGGTGTGAAATCGCTGATTTTTGGACGGGG
>NC_031789.1:568136-578423 GCF_001522545.3 Parus major
GGGCGGAACAGGAGCTCCCCGCTGGGGATGACCTGCTCTGCCGGCCAGCCCGCCGCGCCGTACGGCTGGTAGAAGTCGGGCTCCGCCTGGAACATGACGAGCGCCTGGGCCGTGTGGATGCGCACGTGCTGCGCCAGGCTGCTGGCGTCCAGGAACTTCTCCCCGCAGGAATCGCAGGCGTAAAGGATCTGCGTGTTGGGGTCTGCAGCGGGGACAGGGAAAGGCAGGCGGGAGTGGAGGAGGCGCCGGGCTGGGGGGACGGGAGGAGACAGCCCCGGATCCCCGCTCTCACCTGCCTCCTGCACCTGCTTCACCGCCTTGGTGATCTCGGCCTTGAGCGCCTCCGTCTCATCCGCCGTCACCGCGGCCGCCACCGGCACCACTGCGGGGACAGCAGCCACAGGACATTGGGGGGACAGCAGCACTGGGGGGACAGGGACATTGGGGGGGACAGGGACACTGGGGAGGATGGGGACATTGCGGGGGACATTGGGGGGGACAGGGACATTGGGGGACAGGGACATTGGGGGACATCCCATGGATAAGCTTCCCTTTTAGGGTGGCTCCTGGGACCTCTAAGTTGCACCCCCATAAATTAACCTCACTTTCAGGACAGTTCTGGGCCCCTTCAGCTACATTCACATATATTCAGCTATATTTTCCTTTTGGGATGGCACCTGGGACCTCCAAGCTGTTGCCCATGGCTAAACCTCCTTTCCAGGACCCCAAGCTGCATTCCCATGGGTACATTTCCCTTTTGGGATGACTCCTGGGTCCCCTAAGCTGAACCCCCATAAAGGAATCTCCCTCTGGAGACACCTCTGGGCCGAACCAGCTGCTCCCTATGGATAAATTCCCATTTCAGGACAACTCCAGGACCTCCCAGCTACACCCCACTGCTAACTCTCCCTTTTGGATGGCTCCCAAGCCGCCCCCAGGGATGAACTCCGTTTGGGAACGTCGTTACCTGTGAGCTGCGTGACAGCGGTGGCAGCCAGCGCCTCGGTGGCCAATGTCACCATGTCATCGGAGGCCACCGTGACGATGTTGACCTCGTCGCCCTCCTCGGGCTCCAGGATTTTGATGCCAGCCTTGCCCTGGTGCACAGTCTTCACGTGGGAGCGCAGGTTGTCCACGCGGTTGAAGCCGCGCCCGCACTTGTCACACAGGAACGGCTTCTCCCCTGGGCAGAGCACAGAGAAGGGGCCGTGGGTGAGGGGGGACAGCGGGGGCGGCGAGGGGCTCTGGGGGGTACCCACCGGTGTGGATGATGATGTGCTTGGACAGGTCGCCCACGTTGACGAAGGCTTTGTTGCAGACGGTGCATTTGTGGGGCCGGATGTTGTCGTGGTGACGGATGTGGTTGGCCAGCTGGCTCGACTGGACAAACCTTTGGGAACGACGCCAGGGTCACCACACCCCGAGGATTCACCCTCCAGAAACGGCACCCGGCTGTGGGGGGCGGGTGGAGGTGCCCCCCGGTATCCCAACGCCACCCACCCTCCCGCTATTCCCACGGGGAATCCTCACCTCTTCCCGCAGCGCTCGCACACGTAGGGCTTCTCCCCGGTGTGCTGGCGCACGTGGGCGATGAGGGAGCTGGCCTGGGTGAAGGCTTTCCCGCAGATCAAGCACTGGCACGGCTTCTCTCCTGGGGAGACGCAGGAGAAGGTGGGAGGGGAGGCCGAGGGAAGCCGAGGGGCCCCTCGGGAAGCAGGAGCGTGTCCGTACCGGTGTGGATGCGGACGTGGCGCTGGAGCGCGCCCGGGTCGGCGAACTGGCGCTGGCAGTGCACGCACACGTACGGCTTCTCCCCGCTGTGGATCCGCAGGTGCCGCTTCAGGTTACCTGGGAGCAGGGCAGGCTGAAGGACACCGCACCCTCCTCCCCCTGCTCCTCCTTGGCAGAGCCCCAGGAGCTCCCTGGGGAAAGGGCTGGTGCTGTTCAGGGAGCAGGGACTGCGCAGGGGTCAAGGGAAGGTGGCTGCACCTTGCCTGGGATCAGGCAGTAACGTGGAACTGGAGACAGCAGGGACAAGCACCCAGTGTTTGAGGGGATCAAAAGACTCCACTGGGATCATTCCAACCCTCTGGCTCTGCAGGAGGTTGGGAGAAGATGGGAGGAGACATCCCCATCTCCAGCATTTGGATGAGGAGCTCCACTCCAGGGTGTGACTCCATGGGGAAAACCAGGAATTCACGCAGCACAACTGTGGCACTGTAAAGCCGGGATGAAATCCTTCCTCTGGCTCTGATCCAGCCCCAGAATAGTCCCTGCTCCCCCCAGAGCATCCAAGCCCCGTCCTTCAGCCCCTCAGCCCCACTCCCCTGTCTTACCTGACGTGGTGAACTGCTTCCCGCACTCCCGGCACTTCAGGGGCCCATCTGCGATGTGGATCTTCAGGTGAGCCTTCAAATTCCCCACCTGGGGATGGAGAACAGGATGAAGAGAGCCCCAAACCACCTTCTCTTCCTTCAGAGCAACCCAAATCCCCATGGATCCCTTCTGGAGCGGCCCCTGGGACCTCCAAGCTTCACCCTATGGACAAACCACCCCTTCCGAGCTCCAAGACACCCAAACTGCATCCCAGGGACAGATCTCCCTCCCAGGAGCACACAGGCCTCAGTTTCCCCGCTCCCCAGCGCACCTGGTTGAACTTCTTGTCGCAGTGGGGACACTTGTGCTCCTTGTCGGTGTCGTGCGTCTCCAGGTGCCGCATCTTGGACGTGGGGTCGGAGAAGGAGCGCCCGCAGTAGTCGCACTGGTAGGGCTTCTCCCCGCTGTGCACCAGCTGGTGCCGCTTCAGGTTGCCCGAGGTGGTGAAGAGCTTGCCGCAGTCCTCGCAGCGGTAGCGGGCCTCGCCCGTGTGCCGCTTCTTGTGCAGGTTCAGCAGGCTGATGAGCCGGTAGCTCTTCCCGCACTCCTCGCAGCCGTACGGCTTCAGCGGGCTGCGGTGGGGACGGGACGTCACAGCCAGCAGCAGGGTCCTGCTGCCCCGCTCTCAGCACCCCCACAGAAATCAGGGGATGGCTTGGGAGGCACCTCCAAGCCCCTCTGATTCCACCAAACCCCACCTGCTACTAGAGCAGGTGCTCCAAGCCCCGTCCAACCCTCAACACGTGCAGGGATGGGGACTCCACAAAACAACACCAAAGGGAAGAACAATTTGGACAATGCTCAGACACAGCATGGGATTCTGATGGTGTCTGTGCAGGGCCAGCAGCTGGACTTGATCCCTGTGGATCCCTTCCAACCCTGGACTATTCTGTGACTATGAGAGAGGCAGAAAGACAAATCTCCTCCCGGACACCCCAACACACCGGTGGATTTCCAGAAGATGGGACCATTCCCAGCAAACCCCACATGTTCCAGGCATCTTTCCCTGGCTCCCCCCCTACCTGTGTGTCTTCTCGTGGGCCTTGCAGGCAGCGGGGTCGGAGAAGGCCTTGTTGCACTCCCTGCACGAGAAGGGCTTCTCCCCGGTGTGGATCCGGATGTGCCGCTTGAAGTTCCCGGTGTGGGTGAACTCCTTCCCGCAGTCCTAGGAACGGAGGGGCAGCACTGTCACCCCGCTGTCCCCGAGACACCCGGTGGCACCGGCAGGTGCTGCCCAGGAGCCCAGCTGGCCTCACCTCACACTTGTGTGTGACGGAGCCGTAGGCCTTGGACTCGGTGCGGTCGCTGTAGGTGCCGGAGCGCAGCAGGCGCGGCTCCCCCGAGTTCTCCTGCCCGGAGTCCGTGCTTCCCGACTCGTTATCCTCAGCGTTCTCCCCATTCTCCAGCTGGGCAGGCTCCTCTTCGGGGATTTTACCCTCATCTTCCTCCTCCACTATCATCTCCCCCTCTTCCTCCCTCCTCTCCGGCTTCATCTCTGCAGGATGGTACAAAATGGGGATGCTCAAATTTGGGGGCAGCAGCAGAGACACAAAACCCTCCTGCATTTCCTAACCCGGATTAGACAACCCCCTCCCCAGGGAAACCACAGAAACATCTAAGCTGGAAGCTCAACCACCATCACCTTTGCCTGGAATCACTCTGAATTTGCAGGTGATTAGCCCTAAATTCCCAAAGCCTGTGCAGGCAGAGCAGAACTTCCCAACTCTCCTCACTGTGCTCCATGAAAACTGTTCCCAGAGGATCCGTGCCTCACAAAAGCTCACACTCACACAGTGAATTCCACAGAAAAGCAGGGCTCAAGCTGTGCCCAGCTCTGTCCCAGCCCCGCTGCCCCACACACCTCCTGTGCTGGCGGTGTCGGTGGCGCCGGGGCTGCCGCTGCCCCCCGTGCTCCCCACGGGCTGCGGGAGCCCAGGAATGTCGGCTCTGGGACCCTCCTGGACGGCAGCACCTGCGGGCACCGGAGAGTCAGGACAGCTCTGGGGGTGACAGCAGGACCCAGGGTGTCACCCCTCGGTGCTTTACCTTCCTGGCCAGCCGGCTGCTCCGCGGCCACCTTGGGCTGTGCCGTGGCCTCCGGCTTCTCCTCCTTCCCCTCGGGGCTGGGAGCCGCCGCTTGGGCTTTGTCAGGCTCCCCCTGAGCTTCTGCCACCACCAGAGTCTTGTCATCGGCCTTGTCGGCTCCTGTGAGGGAACAGGCAAAGCCATCCAGCTGCTGCTGCCAGGAGCATTCCCAAATCCCACAGAATTCACAGAAGCAGACATGTTTCAACTGCTGGTGCTGCCCAAGAGGATCAAACCCCATCCAGGAACTGGGTTTGCCACTGGCCAAGGAGCCTGAGTGGATACATTCTGTTCTGCATGGAGCTTAAGTGGATAAATCTTGACTTTGCCTGGGTGAGGGGGAGCCAGGAGGGTACGTACCGGTCTCAGGGGGCTGCTGGTTCATCCCAGGGGGATTTTCTGGGGGCACAGAGAGAGATTTGAGCGCGTTGCAAGCGCTGACGATCTCCTGCATCTGCAGGAAACCTGCCACGGCCAGCACATCCTCCACGTTGTCAGGGCTCAGGCTCAGCTTAGCTGTGTACATGAACTCCAGAACCTGGCCCAGGCCTGCAGTGGAGGTGACACAACCAGAAATCAGCCCTCACCCCTCACTCTTCCATTCTGAAACATTCAAAACAGCTGAGGAGCCTCCCTCCCTTGGAGCCTGGGCAGGGAATGATGATGTTTAAGGAGCTGTGAGGGATCCTGGATGAGAAGTGGAGGCCTACCTGCAGCGTTGCTGATGTCCAGGTGCACCACGTCCTTCTGGTCCACGAAGAGCATGCGGAAGTAGTCGCTGCAGGCGGCCAGCACGGCCTTGTGCGCCTTGAAGTCGATGCCGTCCACCACGAAGGTGCAGTCGCAGAGCAGCCCCAGCTGCCGCTGCTGGTTCAGCTGCTCCAGCACCTGCTGGCTGTGCTGTGGGAAATCCATGGCTGTGGGGAGGGAAAAAAACCGGGATTGGGGGTGAGCTGGGTGGTGAAACTGAAGGGGTCGTGGAGGAGAGATCACAAAACACGACCTGACTGCCCTCGTGGTTAAAAATGGCCCAAAAAGGTGAATTTCAGCTCCTCTCCTGGCTAAATCCAACCCCAAACCCTCTCCTAGGACAGCCACGACACCAAGACAGGGCTAGAAGGAGTTGATGGAACAGCCAGGATGGTTTTTAGCCACCCTGACAGTATTCAGAACACAGCTACTGCCCTCAGCTGGCCCAAGAGCCTTGTCACCTCTGCAGACACAAGTGCCATCGTCCCTCCTCTGTGTCACAGCTCCTGCCAAGGCAACGTGGAAGTGTTCATCCAAACCTTCCAGCCCCTGCTCTTTCCAGCTGCTCACGTCACGATACTGAGGAATTTTTACACCTCATTATGTGTTTGGAGGGGGTTCTCCATGCCTGGAGCACAGCTCTGCCTAAGGAATGCTGCAAATTGCTGGAAATACAGCACAACCCCAGTTTTCCATCAGGTCCTTGTCAGCAAAGTGCCACACTGAGGAGTGCCACACTGAGGATTTCCTCCTGAGCTGCATCCGTAGGGTGAATGAAGGGTTCTCACTTGGCTTTGTCTTCCAGCAATGATTCCGGTGCTGCAGGGATTGTTTCAAGGGATTGGCAGGAGAGAGGAGAAAGGAAACGAGGACTATCCAGTTATTGTTCATGCAGGAAGTCTCTAAAGCTCTGGATGCTGGAGCAGGAAGGTCACAGCTGGGGAAACACTCCTGGATTCCATGCTCGGGGTCTCTGAAAGTTTCCAGCCCATGGAAGTTGTTTTTCCACTTCACCACCTCTTAAATCAGGCCTTTCCAGTCAGGAAGAAGCGAGAGGTTTGGATCTACAACACCAGGCACTTCCAGCTCCTGTTCCTTCCAGTGGTAAGTGGGCAGAGGGAGCCTCCTCCTGTCAGCTGTGGGTGCCAGCAGCACTCAGGGAGGATCTTCCTCCCAGGGATTCATTTGGCTGCCACAGGCATTCCTGGTGTGGATGAGAGGCCAGGACCTCTCTGACAGCATCAAATCTTGCACACAGAGAAGTTCCACTCCATTTTGTCACTGCAGCTCCCTGCCCTGATTTCCCCCAGCTCTCCAAACCCCCCCAGCCTGTCCCAAAACACATCCCTAACAGCCAGGAAAAGCAGTGCTTGGGTCAAAATACTGCACAGCACGGCCCAGTCTGGTTTGTAAAGCTCTGGAGAGAAGGGGAAGCATTTTCCCCACAGGGTAAACAAGGCTGTGTTCCATGCTCAGAGAGCTCTGTGCAGCAGAACCTGAGGAATCTCGACAGTTTGATGCACTAAAAGGGTATTTTGGGGAATTTGTGGGAGGCACTTTGCATCTGAACGATGATTTTTCATGTTCCAGGATTGGACTTGTGTCAGCTTTGCTCCCCAGCTTTGAGCAGGAAGTAAAAATCCAGGAAACTCAACTCCTCCCCAGAAAACCTTCCCAATTTCTGTAGTCTCTTCCCCAATGTCACAATCCAGCCCCCTTGGAAGCGCTGCAGGGAGAGGAGAGGCTTGGGTGAGCTCTCCATACCCACACCCAGCAGCCAATGTCACCTTTAGCCACTAAAATCCCTGCCTCTGAGGTTTAGCACTCCCAAACACCTGGAGCCAACCCCAAGGCCTGGAGCTCACCGCTGCGCTGTGACAAGCAGAGATCTCCAGAGGATGGAGGGCCAGAAGGTTGTGTCTCTCCTCCAGAGATTTCCCCTTTCCAGGTGTTCGGGTCAGTCTCTACGCAGCCATCCTGCCAAAAATGGGATGAAAAACTCAATTTTAAACCTCCAGTCTCGGATGCTGACGGTGCAAAATCACTGATGCAGGACTGGGCACCCTCTGATTTCCCCTCAGGGGAGACGATTCCCCTCCCGACCTCTCCCTGACGAGGCTGTTGAGTCTCTCCTCATCCAATTAATCATAGAGAAGTTCATTATGAGCCCACCCCCGCCCACCACACAGCTGCACTCCCAGGGAGCTTCCCACGTGAGCTCTGCTAAGTGCTCTTGCTAATTAGCAACATTACTTCTCCCCTTCCCTGCCACATGAACCTATTAAAACCCCCAAAACTCCTTAAATTAGAAAAAACCAGTGATTTAAACATTGTCTTTCAAGGCTGTCAGCACCCAGCCATCCCTCCTGGGAAGATGAAAGGGAAGAGGGGGTTTGTTTCCTACCCACTGTCATCTCTTGCCTCGTGCGTCAGCTCGGGGAACAACGCGGCCCCAACCCTCGCTGCCTCTGCCCACTGGGGTCTGTCCTCATTTCCAGGAACGGATCCTGCAATGTTTTCCATGGAAGAAATGAAGTTCAGGGCTGATCTGAGTGGAGTAGCTCCATATAATAATAATAATAATAATAATATGGACGGTGGAACGGGGAAGGGCTGCAGAGCCCGTGGTGGGAAGCGGAAGGGGAGCTGTGAGAGGGGAAATGACCACAAAGAGGAAAAAATGTGGTGAAAAGGAAATAAAACGAGAAAGACACGAGGAGAGGGACATCCTGGATGTCCCACGGGGAACAGACATCCTAAAGATGCCTTGGTTATTTGGATCTCAGGCCTATGGATGTGCTGCTGCTGCTCTGGACACCAGGACACCACCTGAGCCTGAGATCTGCCCTGAAACCCTTCCTGTGGCTGCAGCGCCCAGGGATGACAAACCCTTGTCTCCTCTGGGAAAAACCCGCTTTGGAATGCTGGCCGAGGGCCGGGATCGCGGGAGAAGCCTCTGCCGCAGAAACGGAGCTGAAGAAAGACGGCTGCTCCGGGAAATGTGTCCGCCGTGCCCAGCCGCAGAGGGCAGGGACAGCCAGGAGGGGCTGTCACCTCGCCAAAACGCCACAACAAGGGAAAACGCCGTTTTCCTTGCGGTTTTCGCCGTCCCTGAGGTGCGGGGATGCGGCTGGCGCTGGCTCGGGGCTGTGGCCGCCGTTCCCGGCCCTGGGGAGGGTGTTTGGGTGGCCCGAGGGACGGTGATGTCCCCTGGCCGGGGACACGGGCTGGGGCGCGTCCCGGAGCGGACAGGGACACCGGGGAGGGGCGACAGCAGGAGCCCCCCGCTCCCCTCACGACAGCCCCTCACGACAGCCCCTAACCCCCCGTTCCCCTCAAGACAAGCAGGACCCCCCGCCCCGCTCACAGCAGCCAACAAACCCTGACGATACCCCGCAGCCCCTCGTTCCTACCGCGACAAGCCGCCGTTCCCCTCACGACAGCCGGCAAAACCCCGTTTCCCACGGCCCGCCCCCTCCGCAGCCTGCCCTCAAAGAACCGGGGGCCGCGCACCGGGGTGACCCCCAAACCGGCTCCGCTACCCCACAGCCAGCGAGCCGGGCCGCAGCCTCCTCCCCTTCCGGAGCCCGTGTCCTACTCGGCCTTCTCCCTTAGCCCCTCCAGCGCTCTCCCGGGGCCCCCGCGCCGCACCTGCCATGCCGGGCCCGGCGGGGCCTCATCCGCAGCCCGCGGCCCTCACCGTGACACCGACCAGACAAAGGGCGCCGCCATCTTGGCACCGGGCGGAAGCGGCGTCGCCCCGTCCCGCCGAGTGGCGGCGTCAGTGCGCATGCGCAGCGGGGGCGGTCACCTTCCCGCCCCTTCCCGCCGCAGAGGGGCCGCCATGACAGTGTGGGGGCGGTGCTGAGGGACCGGGGGGAGCCGTGAGGAGGGACCGGGGGGAGCCGTGAGGAGGGACCGAGGGGAACCGTGAGGGACCGGGGGAGCCGTGAGGGGTGAAGGTCCTCGTGCCACCGCCGTGTTCCTCGCTAAGCACGTTCCCAATCCGCCACATCACCCTTGTTTAAACATCGCCGATGTGGCGATTCCATCACTGTCCCAGTGCCTGACCACCCGCTCCATGAAGGAATTTTCCCTGTGTCTAATATAAACCTCCCTTGCCACAGCTTGGTGCCGTTCCTCCTTGTCTATCATTTGTTTTCTTGGCTCCATTCTTCTGCGGGGAAAAAGTTTCCGTTGTAGGGAAATAATGCAACTTTCCTAACTAACTTTTAATTAGTTGATTTAATTAATTGTAAACAGCACCCACTCTGGCGAGTGTTAGTTAAGTTTCTGCACAGACTCTTGTAACTCGGATGATTAAATCACCAAAACGTTAAGTTTATTAAAACTAACCCTGACAGGCTTCAATAAAGCCAAAGATTGGATATCTGGGATGTTAAATTTATGACCCCCCAGGGACATTGGAGTAACCAGAAAATACAGAGAAGATTAAAGCCTGGAAAGCTGGAGATTCCCTGTCCGAGGAAAAGATGATAACAGGACTGCAGAAATCAATGACCAACAGAGGATAGAATGCTAAATATTAAAGAGTGTTATGTGCCTTAGAACCAGTGAACATTAATTTATTTGTTTGCTGAAAATGTATAAATAAGTGAAAAAGGTTTGCATCCTTATGGGCCATAAGGATACCCTCGATCCCCTCATGCAGATCGTTGATAGAATTAAACATGTCCCAAAAAACGTGTTTTATTTTTCCCCAGCTTTCCTGCCACAAGCGAGCTCCTGTGGGGTGTGTTTGGTGCTGGGTTTAAGGGCCAACTTCCACCTCTCCCCTGTGCGAAAGCGATTTGGGCAGAAATAGGAGGAAGAAAACGAGAAAAAACAGTGATGGAATCGCCCTTTCCCCGGCGTTTATTCCCATTTTCTTCCTCCTTTTATCCGCATCTCCCTGGGCGAGGGCCGCTAGATGGCAACCAGCGCCCGGCGCTGCCGGGGCGGCGATCGCGGCCCAGCGCCGGGGCCCGAGGGCAGCGAGCTTCCCGAGCCTTTTCCTGCTCGGAGCAGCTCCGCTTTTAACCCTTCCTCCTGCGGGAACAGCGCCCTGAGTGCCCG
>NC_031789.1:578607-583558 GCF_001522545.3 Parus major
CGGGAACAGCGCCCTGAGTGCCCGGGGCAGCTCCTCTCACCGCTTTTAACCCTTCTTCCTGCGGGAACAGCGCCCTGAGTGCCCGGGGCAGCTCCGCTTTTAACCTTCCTCCTGCGGGAACAGCGCCCTGAGTGCCCGCAGCAGCTCCTCTCACCGCTCTAAACCTTTCTTCCTGCGGGAACAGCGCCCTGAGTGCCCGCAGCCGAGCCTGGGACGCTGCCAGAGCTCTGGTTGCAGTCACGAGTGGCTCGGGCACGGCCACACCAGCCGTGTGTAGCCATAAACAGGCGGCCGGCGCTCGCTGTTGTGGGTGCACACACCGAGCCGAGCCTTCAGGGAGGTTCTGCCCTTCCCCGAGGAGAAACCCTGGGCTTTGGGGCCGTCATCCCGGCTTGTGCCATCCCCAGGGCGCTGGTGGGCGAGGGGAGGAGGGTTTGGTGCCCTTCCAGGTGGGTCGGCAGCCGGACAGCTGAGGGGATGGCTCAGAAATAGAGCTTCGGGAAGAAATGAGTCACCCCGGGCTGGAAATAAACAGGGCAGCGGGCGCCCGAGCGGCTCCTGGTGCGGGATTCTGTCGGGATGGCAGAATATCCCTTTCCGAGACACCCCTGGGGTCTGAACACACACCCCTTCTGCTGGGTGAAACATCAAGGAAATAAAAAAAAACCCAACAAAACGGAGAAGGCGGCGGTCAGACGTTGCCAATAATTTATCCCAAGCTCTATATACAAAGACAGGCTCTGGCGGAGGGTTGGGAAGGGAAGCTGGCTCCCGGCAGGGTTCTTGGCACGCTGGATCTCACCCCTCAACACGCGCCAGCTAAAATTGCCGGAGCTGGGACTCCCGGCCGGAATTTCTCCGGTGGGTGACGGAACACGATCACCGCAGGTCTGACCCCACTGCGGAGGGAGCGTTCCCATTCCCTACCCCATATCCCACCTCATTCCGAAATCACCCATTTAATTAGCGAGGGAGGGAAATGGGGGTGATGGGGAGGGGGAAAGGAGCCCCCCGAGCCCTCAGATCTTGATCTCAGTCCGGAAGGTTTGCTGGACGTGCTCCGAGTGCTTGGCTGGCCGGCGCTGAGCCCGGATCGTCAGCATCCCGTTATCCCCCAGCGAGGAGGACACGGACGTGGGGTCCACATCTTCGGGCAGCTGGCACTTGTGGGTGAAGGTGTTCATGACGGTGCCATCCGTGGCCAGCTGGGAGAGAAGAAGAAATGGGTGAAAAGAGGCGATTTTGGGGTGCGAGCGGAATAGGGACTCATTATTCCCTGCGGTCCCCGTTAATTAACGGTGAATTTAAACGCCGCTGGGGTTGCGGCCGCGGCTGTTTGGGAACTGGGCGGGATCTGGGTGGTCCCCGCATCCCCCAGGGAGGATTTTGGGGTCCCCCGCTTTCGGGGTGAGCAGGGAGCACCCACCTTCTCTGCGTGCACCTCGATCTGGTTGTTGGAGGTGGTGACGATGATGTCCTCGGGCGCGAAGTCGCTGACATCCACCGTGAACTGATAGGTGTTCCCCAGGGTCTTCACCACGCCCGTGTTACCGGGGCGAGCTGCCCGACAGCGTTTGGGGGGGTCACAGCCACGGCTTGCTGAGGATCCCCCCAAATACCCCCTGAGTGCGCCCCAAACTCACCTGGGAACCCCAAGGTCTCCCCGTGGGGCCGGACAAAGCTCCCGAAAAGCTCCATAGTGCCGGAGGGCGAGGATTTCACCTTCACCCGCCACCTGCCACCTCCTGCGACCCCCGGGGGGAAGAGCGGGACCCCCTTCCTCGTTCTCCTCCCGGCGAAGGCGACGCCGGATCGGTTATTTCGGGATATTTCGACTTGACGAGCTTTTTAAAGCCTCGTTAAGGCTCCCGGCCGCCTGCCAGACCTCTCGTAAAACCGGCTAAATTTAGGTCTTGCGCCGGAGACGGTGGAAATTTTTCCCCTCTCCGTCCCCCCCCCCGCTCCCCCCAGCTCAACGCCATGGAATGCAATGCCCATTATTAAGGAATAATCACGATAATTAATTAAAATACTTATTAAATCCTCCCCGCCGCGGGATGTACGTTGGGGTTGGGGTGGAGGAGGGGGGAGGAAACCCGGCTCGCTCCGGCCCGAGCGGGTCCGTGGGATTCGTCAAGGTCGTTTTTAATGAGCTCGTTTGCGAGCTCAGTCGGGCAGCGGAGCCCAGGCGGGAGGGCGGCTCGGGGGGTGCAGACCCCAAAAACCCCAAAACGCGCCTGGGATGGAGCGCCCCGTCCCCGAGGGGCTGCGGGGGGAAAAGGAGAAGGGGGAGGAAGAGAGGGTGCTGGTGTCGGAGCACAGCTGGAGACCCTGCCCCACCGCCCGCAGAAGGGTCCGAGGTGAGACCCCCACCCAAAAAGGGGGAGTCTGGGTGGGGGGGCTTTTTTTGTGGGGGTCAGCGCCGTGTTTTCCCCCCTCGCAGGGTGCTTGGAGTGGGTGAAGCGGCAGCTGTTCCGCGTGGGGGAGGATTGGTACTTCCTCTTTATTCTGGGGGTCCTCATGGCCACCATCAGCTTCACCACCGACATCGTCGTCGCCAGGCTCCAAGCGGGTAAACGAGGGGAGCCCGGGGGGCTGCACCGGCGTCGGGGGGTTCACCCAGAATATGGGGGGGGGGCTTTCGGGGGCTGCACCTCCCCTCCCGACACCTCTGCTCCAGCCCACATGTGGCTGTACCAAGAGATCGGGGACATCGCGGTGCTCAAGTACCTCTCGTGGACCCTGTACCCCACGGCACTGGCCACCTTCTCCACCGGCTTCTCCCAGAGCATCACCCCGCACTCCGGAGGTGAGCCAGCTGCACCCCAACCTCCCTGGCTCCCTAAAATACCCCCTCGCTGAAACCAGGGACCCCTCAAATTTGGATCCTGCCCCCTCCACCCCAGGCTCCGGCATCCCGGAGCTGAAGACCATCCTGATGGGCGTGCTGCTGGAGGACTACCTGGCCATCCAGAACTTCGGAGCCAAGGTGGTGGGGCTGACCTGCACCCTGTCGTGCGGCAGCACCGTTTTCCTTGGGAAAGTGGTGAGGGATCCCCTTCTGAGCCCCCAAACCCCTGGTGGTTTCAGCTGGAGCCGGGCTGGGGGGATGCTCAGCCCCGTGTCCCCCCCAGGGTCCCTATGTCCACCTCTCCGCCATGGCCGCAGCGTACCTGGGGAAGATGAGGACCACGGTCACGAGGGAGTATGAGGTGGGGGTGCCACGCCCAAAAAAATTAATGGAGGGATTTGATTTTACCCCCCAAAAATCCGGGGTTTAATCCTCCTCACCCTACAGAACAAGTTCAAGCAGCACGAGATGCTGGTGGCAGCTCAAGCTGTAGGGGTGGCCTCAGTCTTCGGCGCACCCATCAGCGGTGAGGACCCCCCTAATCCCACCCTGGGCCCCCCTAAACCTCGCCCTGATCCCTTTTCCCGTTTTTCCAGGGGTGCTTTTCAGCATCGAGGTGATGTCCCCCCACTTTGCCGTGCGGGATTACTGGCGCGGCTTTTTCGCCGCCACCTGCGGGGCCTTCATGTTCAAGCTCCTGGCCGTGTTCAACAGAGATCAAGGCAAGGCAGGGCAGGCAGAACGTGCCCCCTCTTCCCCTTTACCCTCCCCACCGTGGCATTTTTGGGGTTCTCACCCCCAAACCCACACCCTCATTCCTGTCCCTCCTCCCAGAAACCATCGCTGCTGTTTTCAAGAGCGACCTCCAGATTGATTTTCCCTTTGACCTCCTGGAGACCTTCTTTTTCCTGATTTTGGGGTACGGAGGGTGCGTTTTTGGGGTGCTGTCTGTGCCCTGCCTGTGCCCTACCTGCCCTCTCCTCCCAGGACCATCTGTGGGCTCGTGGCCTGTGCTTACCTCTTCTGCCAGCGCTGGTTGATGGTGGCCGTGAGGAGGAACCGGCTGACAGCCAAGCTCTTGGCCACCGAGTCCGTACTGGGCGTCCGTCCATCTGTCTGTCTGCACCCTCTGTGTCCATGCCATGCATGCCCTGCGTGTCCCTGCGTCCTTTCCCTGCAGCCTGGGTGTCTGTGTGTCCCTGGGTCCGTCCCTGTGTCCATCCCTGTGTCCCTCCCTGGGTCTGTCCCTGTGTCCGTCCCTGGGTCTGTCCCTGTGTCCGTCCCTGGGTCCCCTCCCCGTGCCCTGCCCATCCACTCTGAGTGTCCGTATGTCCTCCCCGTGCCCTCTGGCCATCCCTGCATCCCCTCCATCCACCCCACACAACCCAAGTGTCCTCGTGTCCCCTCCCTGCACCCCAAGTGTCCCCATATCCCCCCCCACACACCCTGCTCACCCCACTCCATCCACCCTGGGTGGCCACCCTGTCCCCCCCATTGACCCTGGCTACCCCAATGTCCCCCCTATGCCCCCTAACCCCCCCACCCCATTGTCCCTGGGTCCTCCTGTCCGTCTGTCCGTCCGTTCCCACGTGCCCAGCACCGTGTCCCCCTTGCAGCAAACCCCTGTACACGGTGCTGGTGGTGCTGCTCCTCGCCTCCATCACCTTCCCCCCCGGGCTGGGGCAGTTCATGGCCTCCAGGGTGAGTGGGGACACGTGGGGGCTCCCTGGGGACCCCAAAACCTCCCAGCGGGGGCTCAGGGTGTCCGTTTGTCCGTCCGTGCAGCTCACCATGAAGGAACATCTCACCTCCCTCTTCGACAACCGCACCTGGGGCTCGCTGGCCCCCAACGCCTCGGGGGTGGCCAAGCCCTGGGGGCTCTGGCAGGAGTGGGCCCATCCCTCTGCCACCATCTATGGCACCTTGACCTTCTTCCTGCTCATGAAGGTGACCTTGTCCCCCCCACAGTGTCAGGGTGGGCCCCCCAAGGTGGTGGCCCCATGGGGTGACCCCCCCGTGTCCACTGCCCCCCCAGTTCTGGATGCTGACCCTGGCCAGCACCCTGCCCCTGCCAGCCGGGTACTTCATGCCCATCTTCAT